>NC_052501.1:21191338-21491338 GCF_016617805.1 Bactrocera tryoni | reverse complement strand
GGGAGGGGCATATTGGCACGTAATTTTTTTGGAAAAATGGGCGTAGCCCCGGCCCCTACTAAGTTTTTTGTACATATCTCGGAAACTACTATAGCTATGTCAACCAAACTCTACACAGTCGTTATCTTCAGGCATTTCCATATACAGTTCAAAAATGGAAGAAATCGGATAATAACCACGCCCACCTCCCATACAAAGGTTATGTTGAAAATCACTAAAAGTGCGTTAACCGACTAACAAAAAACGTCAGAAACACTAAATTTTACGGAAGAAATGCCAAAAAGAAGCTGCACCCAGGCTTTTTTTTAAAATTGAAAATGGGCGTGGCGTCGCCCACTTATAGACGAAAAACCATATCTCAGGAACTACTCTACCGATTTCAATGAAATTCGGTATATAATATTTTCTTAACACCCTGATGACATGTACGAAATATGGGTGAAATCGGTTCACAACCACGCCTTCTTCCAATATAACGCTATTTTGAATTCCATCTGATGCCTTCTCTGTATAATATTATATAGTATATGTACATTAGGAACCAATGATGATAGCGGAATAAAACTTCACACAAATACGGTATTTGAAAAATATGTAAATGACGGATAATGAAATCTCGATTATCACTTTATCATGCGAGAGTATAAAATGTTCGGTGACACCCGAACTTAGCCCTTCCTTACTTGTTTTTTATTAATATTATTCCCTTGTTCTCACTCCACAGATTGGCAATATGTAACGTATCAGCAATGCTATCGTTGTTGCAACTACAATGTCAGCTACGCCACTTGCAACAAAGTCAATCGTACCTACTGCACACAAACGCAACAACAAAAGTTCAAAAATACGAATGCATACAGCAATTATTGGCTGTACTTCTAATGGACAGATGCATGGACCCGTTCATATATACATACATATATATAGAAATGTACGCTCTGCAATTGTAGTGGTGACTGTAAATTGTACAGTGAAAATTGAAGCAAAATAGTAAGCACGTGGAACATATTTCAGTATCGGGCATATAGCTTTTGTGTATATTTCTGTAAATTATTTTATACGATTTTTTTTTTCAATTTTATATGCAATGTTGTGCAATTTTTTCCATTATTTAATATTATGTATGCCTGTATTTGTTCGTCAGTTTGTAAATAAAAATTTTAAACGATTTATAGCTGAAAATAAAACTTTAATAAATATTGAATGTCAATGATTACACAATTACAAATTGCTGCGCAACCAACTCGAATTTCATTACTAATGACAATGGCACAACAACAATTAGCTACATGAGTATACATAACTACGCTTTAATTGAGATTATAGAAATTACCCAAGTGCAGGAAGCAGTCCTTGGCATGCTGTTGACACTGGCAAAAATCGGGGAAGGGCGGTGCCAATACCTCGTACATGATCTTTAGTAAGTCAATGAATTTATTCAGCGACTTTGAGTAGTCGCCGGCTTCGTAGAGACGCTTGGCGGTGCGTGTCATCAATTCGGTATCCTAAAAAATAAAAACAATAAATTAACATATCATAAAATGAAACAATACTAAACAATAAAATTGAAAAGCGAAACAAAAACTTTATGCATGCGCACCTGCATCACTTTGAGGCCCTTCAAAATGTTGGTGCTCTCGCCGCAAGTCACGCATTTAATCATGAAATCATTGCACGTTGACGGCACCTCAATTATAGCCCTACACGTTTTGGGGCCATCACAGCGGAAGCGTATGATATCGGTCGGCATATGTTCGAAGGTGGGCCAATTCTCCAGACACGGATCACAGGTGCAATCGAACCAATACAGCTCTTTGAGTTGCGCCTGACGTTTCTCACGCCCTTCCTGAGTATAAATGGGACCATAATTCTCGGCGATTTGCAGACCCGCCTCAATGGGACGTATGGTGTTCACATGTATGGTAGTGCCGCGATAGTATCTGGGATATAATAAAAATATAAAATCAATTTTTTTATAAATATGGCATACATAATACACACCTCACCACACCGGGGTCACAGGAGTGATTGAAGAGCGCCAAAGTCGGATAGAGTCCACCGCCAATAAAGACCGTTTTCTCATTGCCATCGGCCTTCTTTGCATGCAATTCGGCCACTTCGTGTGTGTTGAATTGTATGAATTGCAAACTGCGCAATATTATGCCACCAATAGTGATCAGATCTTCAGGTTTAGGTGTTTCACCAAAGTAACCAGCCTCTGCTAGACACTTGGTTAGAAAGCGTGCCATAAGTGTATGCTGGAAGATATTGGACGCTGGTCTCGATTTTTCGTGACGTACCAGATGCGAGACGCGTCTGTAGTCATCGGAAGGTAGTCTGTGGTATAAAGAGTTTATAAGTAATAATAACAGTATTCGACCTTTTGGAGTAGTGAATCGAACAAACAGTTGGTATAAATTAAATAAACTGGCATACATTGTGTAAAATATTTGACTAACGATAGCAAAATGGAGATTTATGTAATTACAAGAAACTCTCTATATCTTCTTATATAGTAATAAGAAATATAAATATATAAGTAGATCATTCTGCTCAGGCAATATGGATATTAAGAATTAGTGCTATGGATAAAGAGTTTTCTAGAGGCAAGTGAACGAATCTAAGAACCGGAAAACTATATTTATGGCTTCGGTACCAAGTTTCTACTACAATTCGCATTTGGATGACAGTTTTTTAAGCCAAGCTTCTCGACATACGACAAAATAATCTCGAGAGTAAAGGTTAAACATGTCTTTGGCAGTAAGTATCGAAAGTATATGACACAACTATATATGTATGTCTGTCATTACAATACCAGTTAGATCTAAAGTTCCGCTGTAAATGCTAATTTCAATTGCCTGTCGATTCGGTAGTCGTATATAAGGGTTTATGGTTATGGTAATTTTTAAAAATCCAAGATTATTTGAGGTAAAATAATTGTGTATAGACGTACATAAGTATATAAAACAAATCATGCAGTACTTACTTAAGAATTTCCTCGAGCGGTAAATCCTTCTCGATATCATTTTTAATTTTCAAGTAATATTCCAAAGGCTTATTGGCAACAATACGCAAAGCCATATGGCAATTAACTGAAGCGCCGGAACGCCAAATCGTAGGCAAGAGACCACATTCGTATTTATGATACGTGGAACTGGCTTTGGATAAACAATCTTCGGAGCAGTAGAGCACATCGGCGCACTTTGGACAAACCACAGGTATAGCCGTTCTGAAAAGAAGAATTATGCACGTCAAAACGCTTTATGTTTAAGAATATATGCAAACAAAATTACCTAATAAAACAGTTATCGCAATGTGTTTTGGAGAATTTCTCCAAGAGCACCGCTACAAATGGTTTTTCCACCAATATCTCCTCGCCCACAGTAATATCGGTGGCGGCACGCGCAAAACGGCCCTCCGACGGATTCTGATCGAAGCGCACATTATCGCTGAGAAACTCCTTTTCATCGGGTATCGCCATTGTCAATTTAGCTTCACCGAATTTCTGCTGCCTTGCAGCCTGTTTAGCCGTCAGAGGATCTCTTTCCAGCATTTTTATCATGGTCATGGCATCCAAGCTCAATTTGCTGCGTCGATCCGAAGGCACTTTGGCATCATCCAAAGCTGTGATGCATTTTCTACAATTAAAAAGCGTATAAATATTTGACAACAATATTTCTTTAAAGTGAAGACATCTCACTTGAAGGAAGCTATGGTATTGGGATAGGCTTTCTTTACCATATAGCAACGGGCCTGACGTTCGTACAGCTTGTATATGAGATCCTTTGGATAACCCAAATCGATGGAGCGCTGAACATCAATCAGCGTCTCATCATATTTCTCCATGTGAAAGAGGGTGGCAGAGCGATTAGCCAAGATGATGGCACGTTCATTCACTAAAAAGGGATCAGTTTTAGCAAAAAAAAAACCAGTGAACCTCTTTTGACACTCACCTTTGTCCTCTGGCAATGCCATATAACTTTTGGTATAGAAAAGCATAGCTTCGAACCAATTTTTTGCTTTGAACGCCTGATTACCCTTCTCCTTGAGTTGTGCTGCAGTGTCGGCATTTTTACCAGCGAACTCCCTTTTCACTTGCAGTTGTACATCGTGCTCACGTATACCGGGAAATTGTTCGACAAATGTCAGCCGCTCGTAATCGTTGCGACATGCAGCTATCTTACCAATCTGCACATCAAAAACGTCCGACTGCGAGTTTTTCAGGTTAAGATAGTAGTCGGGGAAGAAGCCGGTTTTCTCAATCAAAGTCATTTTTACTGAAGGTACTATGAAGTGTGGTGACTTTTGATAGCAATGCTTAGCAATTTATATATAAATATTTTATGGAATATATTTTTAATCTTTCCAATATAAATAGTAGAACTTTTCTTTCACAAAACTGCAGCCAAACTGAAAATGTGGAAAATCTGCCCGTAACGTGGTGTTTCAGTATCTGTAGTCGAATATATTTTTAGATTCCTTAAGAGCATTCTGTCGAAACGAAGAGAAAGGCGTCCATGCTCAGAGAAAGCTTCGCTCTCTCTTACTTACCACAGCTTCAAAAAGAATAGTAAAATTGTTTTGTTTACAAACAAAAACAGCCACGAAAACAAGATGCGGTCGGTGGTATCAGAATAAAAATCTTAAGAGTATAGAAAGAAAATGGTAAGAATTACATGTGTATCTCTAGTTTGTTTTGTTCGTATCGTCTCTACACTTTCAAGGCGGTTTGGAAGGCAAATGCGGCCGGCACAGCGAACGATATTTCGTGGTGATCACGTGTTTAAATTTTAATAAGAACTAGGAAAATTATCTAAGTATAGTCGCACATATTGTCAAATAGATTAAATAAAGGATGTTTTGTTTTTTAGACCTTTGGTTCTCAATGAGGCAATCCTTTTTTCAGTGTTGGTCTTTTTGACAGATTTATACTCAGTTTGGTCTGCCATTTCATAATGAACAGACATTATCCGGAAACACGTTCACAAATTTTACAAATCATCGGGCCTCGGGTGATGTTTCCAATATTGGTGTGACATAATCGCTCAGCAGAGTTGGTAATTCAAGCATAATTGGACCATTTCACACTACGATAATCTATAATACGCTTTCTCAGACGAAGTTGCTGTTGCTGCGGTGGAACAGAGTCTGGAAAAAGACCCGAATGAGACCATTCGCTATCGCGCGCAACAATTGAAACTGTGCCCATCCACTTTATGAAGGTGTTGAGGAAAGGTCTTTCTTTGAGAGCTTACGAATTGCAACTTGTGCAAGAATTGGAGCCGAGCGTCCTAAAAGCGCTACATCCTCAAAAAGTCACTGTTCACTGTTTGGCATGCTTTATGAACAGAGTGTATCATTGCCTATATTTCTTCAAAAATGAAGACGAACGTAAAGTTACATTGAATGGAGAAAGCTTTACAGCCATCTTTACTTATGCAGACTTTTTGGTGCCTTAATTGGAGAGTATTGATGTGGACGATCTTTCATTCTAACAAGACGGCGCTGCACGACACACGGCCATCGAAACAACCAATTTATTTAAATAATCTTGGGTCGGTACCTTTTATTACTTGAAAAAGAATTTTCAGCTCATCATTACCGAATTCCTGCAAAAGGTAGTAAACAATTTGCAAAACCTATACTTTATAATAAAGCTAAAGCCTTGCCCATAACACTAAATTATATGCCTTTTATTTCATCTTGAAAGCAACATGTCCAAAAAACCCTTTATAAACCCATGCCACATATGGGAAAAAAAGTTCGGTCCAATATTATCGAAAGCTCAAAACACATGTTTCAAATATTCGAACTGCGATAATTGTATAAGTAAAATATTTTTTAAAAAGCTTGAGGAATCCCTACATAAAACAGAACATCTTTGAGCACTCATACCATACATTTTATAACTAATTTAAGTCATTCCATTAAATTTTGAGAGTTATATTTAAAACTCAAGTTCTGCACCTCCAAAAACCGCTTTATGTATGCTTTATGGACATGCATGGAAGTCTGAGATCCGATGAATTAAGTACAACCAGAGCATCTATGTATCAGGTGTGAGGATATTTTCAGTAAGCGATGAAGTTCTCTAGAACACAGGAATATGCATACTTGACTGGTACTGACAACCTTCTAACTATATATAGTATGTCAAGAAGAAATATACATATACATATATCATACGAACAGTCGGATACACCCAATCAAACTCACAGAACACTTCCTTTGCAGAAAATGGTTTTCACAACTATGGGAACTGTTAATCAAATGAATGGTTATCGTCTCTACTAGAATCATAAAAAAATATTGATAAATAAGAAAGTAATTAACTTTTTTTTTTTAATTTTTCCCGATGTTGTCGCCCCGGGCGCAACGTCTTGGGGGGCGGCAAAACGATCTTAGCTGTTTCTTAATATTCAAAAAAATACTTCCACAAATTTTTTTACAAAATTTATTATAAAAAAGACAAGAGTTGAACACTCACAATGTAATAATCTGAATAACAATGAAAAATATAAATTTTTACTCGAATACTCTTCAGTCTTTGAATTTGTCTTACTTATATCTTTTGGCTTAGATCTTTCTTAAAAATAGTGATAGGACTTAAAGATGCAGTTTTCTAGCTTTCTCTAGCGACGTGTCACTCTCACAGTTACCCTATGCTTTGAATGTAACAAATACTTTTATTTCTCCAAATTTTCAAAAATGGTATTTAAAAACTCCAATTCGGGCAAAAATTCCTGCGAATTGTGGAAATGTGTTTTTTCTATGGCTTTTAATAAGATGTCTTGTAAATTTACTATCAATTTCCTCAAAAACCGTATTGTGAGAATTTTGGAACTTCAGAATTTGCGTGGCTTCTAGTTCCTAAATTTTATATATGTACCTAATATCGCAGATATTTTGTAAAAATTCACTTTTGTTCGAACCACCTCATGAAACTTGTAGGTAGGTAGATAAAGGGGGGCGGCAGAACATCCTTGGCCCCGGGCGCCCGAAGTTGTAGCTACGCCACTGCCCTACTGACCCCTTAATTGTAACTAACTTGCCGTAAATCTAGCCAACTAAGAACAAACTTTTACTTTTCGAAAGTTTGGAAGAATAATCCTTGACGTTCTAAGAAACTTAATACTGAAAATGGTTGTAATCTGAACACACAAATGTGTTTTGTAAATATTACTATGAGGTTATACCGGTAACTACGGAAACAAGAATTCGGGGGCTTATCTGATCATCTCAATAAAAAGCAACATTTTATAAACACTAGCGCGCTCTATTGGACAGTCTCGGTAAACATGTTGCCTAGGCGACATCTAGCGTACGCAACTCGTTAGCAGAAAACGAAAGGTTGAAATCTTCGAAAAGTAGTCTGTCCGCTAAAAAGTGTTGCGAATACACTTGAAAGCGCTCAAAAGGGAATTTTTGTTTTCGCTCAGATAGAGTAATAATTTTTGTAAAGAATTAGTGTTTAAAATTTGAAAAAAAAAGTTTTGAAAAAAAAAAGTTTTGAAAAATATTTCATAATATTTTCGATTGAAAATGTTTTTAAGTTGAATGCTAACGTATTAATTAATTATTAGTTATTTATTTATTTTAAACCTTTTGTAAAATATTCTGAAAGCGATGAAAATGCTAAAAATTTAATTCTTTTATTATGGCTTTAATATACTTAGAGTCGTTTTCTCAATGTCTGGTTAGCCGGCATCTGTCAGTTAAGTTGTGGTTATTGATAATTAATTATTATAAATTGGTTCTTTACCGAAAGATGGAGTTTTCGTTAAGTTAACCAATACTTAACTGATAGATCGCTGCTATTTAGACATTGTGGAAACGGTCCTTACTATTTAAAGTAAACTTTGACTTTGAAGCACCACTTTTTTATTCGCAGACGTCATATTAAGCTCATAGAACTTTTATTACTTATAACTCATACATTACTTATACTCATCTATATAACTAATTATATGTATATTGATGCTCACTTTCGATAAGCGAAGCACAGTGACTCATATTTGACTTTAACCTACTAATAACAACAACTAGAAGCTTTCAAAATCTTTAATTAAACTTCTTCCAGCTCTTGCAAAATTTCTATTTTAGGCCACAGTGAGATAATTTTTGGCGGCAACACTCATACACGCACAGACATGTACTATATTCTTCACCATGTGTCGCGTTGCTAATTTGGCGCCATCAGCCCCAAGCGCCTCTTTAGCTCAGTGGCAGAGCACTGGTCTTGTAAACCAGGGGTCGTGAGTTCAATCCTCACAGGAGGCATAGACAAATACAACAGCATTTTTTATGAGCTGTTTATTTTATATACAACACAAGTGTACTGTAAGTACATATGTACAACATATTTGTGGAAATTATGGGTTATGAAGAGTTGAAGGGTTATGCTTAAAAAGAAAATAATTAAAAAAATGTACTTGTGCAAGGGAAATTAATTGTTCTATTCTAAAAAATAATTCTAAAAATATAATTCCTTCCATACTATGTAAGTTGGACTAACAACTGTCAGCGTTTGATTAACTGACTGCGATCTTCCCATTTCTAATTTGCAGAAAATAAAATTCAAAAAATAAATACTTTTAGTTCTTTATAAAATATGTAAATATGTATATGGGTCCATTAAGTGGCAAATTTTACTTCGATATCATTTGATGCTAATGCATACTCCATTCGATAAGTGTCACCTACCTACCACCCTATCCCTCCAAACACATCTCATATGCAGACACTTTGATTTATGCTTATTATTACCGCACGCATTTTAATATTTTTCGCGATTTCTGCAAAAAACCCTCTTCTCTTGTACTGCGCACTTAGCAACCCTTCTGCTTTACAACAATGTAAAGGCGAAAATTATTTTAAGGGGTTGCAAACTTTTAGATTAATTACGCGCATTTTGACTTTGGAATAATAAATTGAAAATCTCGTTAATGAGGCTATTATTTGGCAAAGGGTTTAGCATTACTGGGCAGGTAAGAATCAGAATAAAAAGTCCATAAATAATATTGAAATGAAAAGACTATTGTTGAAATGGCATTCGTAGTCAATATTTTGTGCATATTAAACATGCATACAAACATATGTACATACATACATATATGTATCTACTTGTAATATTATTATATTAGATCAAAAAGTAAACAAATTTACTTATATCAATGCCTCCTGTGAGGATTGAACTCACGACCCCTGGTTTACAAGACCAGTGCTCTGCCACTGAGCTAAAGAGGCTCACAAATTTCGCGAAAAATATTTTTCTCAATATTTTCAAATTTTAGCAAATAAAAGTGTAGCTTAGAATATAAATGTAGCAAATAAACGAAAAGCTAGACAACTGCTAATCAAAATTCATTAAATAATAAACATTGTGATGGTTTGATAACGCCAAAAACATATGTTTCGTTTGGAAGCATAAAACGAAATGTTGAAGATATGAAGTGAGGGAGAATTACTATTAGTATTTTCCACAGTCGTTTGGGTGTGGAGAAACACATCAATATCCTAAGAAAAATACAGTTATTTTCCTAAATTCAAACAGTAAGTGTACAGAGTAGAGGAATCATAATATTAGGCAATTTATGTAGTTCCGAAATTCACAATTTTTTAATTGCAAGTAGGTTAGGTTAGATGACTGATCGAAGATCACATTTGGACTACTATATAATACGTAATCCTTTGTGAGGCCATAGAAAAGAACTTCTGTGTTCGAAATTCTAAATTAGCAAAACGCTTAGTAGCCAATACAAATTTTGCACAGGCGTTTAATTTAAGTTTTGATCTCTCAAACGCGTGGCAAACAAGAAGGAAGTGTTGAGTTGTTTCTACCTCATCTTCTTCCATACCATAGCATTACTGTGTGGCCGTCAATAGGGCAATGGCCTGTTAAGAGCCCCACAACAAGGGATCTCTTGCCATCGATCTTAGTAATTACACGTAAAAAATAAATATTTTAAATGTTATTTGATGAAAAATTGTTCCATATTTTTTTTTTTTTTTTAATTGAGAGCAGTTTCTTAAGTTTTGGTGCCGGTGATACAAATTTGTTAGTGACGTTTAACTTTGCCCTATATTACCGTATAAAACAAGTGTAAGCCCTTCTCCCATTATAGCGGTAGAAAGCGGTAGAAATTCCATATTAGTTTCAGAAAACTCGTTTGAAATCTTGGCCGGGCTTACAGCTGTATATGTACTGGTTAAGTGAAGGTGATAGCCGTGGCAACTTTCCGTACCTTTATTCCTTTGCAACCTGTGGCTGCAGAGTATTATATTGGGTCGTCGAAAAAGTTTTTTCGTATTTTGTCAGTAGATGTCGTGTGTAGATGTGTTGCAGTCGTATATCTCCAGTGCTACCAATCACATTGTGTCATACAATATTGTGTTGGAAAGGTGAGATTTTAAGCTTCAAAATTCGGGGAAAGATGCACCCCGCTCTGGTCGACCTATCGTTGAAAAATTCGATGAAATGAGTGACCAGGACCGTCACATAAGCAGGCATGACATTGCTAAGCATTTAAAAAAGGCTGGATATAGAAAGAAGCTCTATGTTTGGGTACCACATGTGAAATGTGAAATCTGTGAAAAATTTGATGAACCGAATTAACATCTACGATTCTTTGCTGAAAAGAAATGAAATCGAACCATTTCTAAAGCGAACAGTAGCAGGAGACGAAATCGGACACCCACACCCATACTTCCCATATAACACATTGTTTAACGCCACTTGATTTTTTAACTTTCCAGTATGCAAATAAAGGACCATATAATATAACGGGATACAACTTTGCTAGAATAATGCCTTTAGTGATTGCCATCTTATGACCGAAAATTGTTCAAATCTAACCAAAACTGTTCAAGACCCTAGGTACCGAATATGTAAACCCCGGTTCCTATAGTTGACTTTTGATCGAAAATAGCGGTTAATGTGTGGGATATATAACTGAAATTAAGGGATGATCCTTCTCTTATAATGGTATATCTGTATGTCAAAAATGGGTTGAATCTTACCAATACTTCCCTTAGCCCCCCAAAAAGTGTTCCATAAAAGCAATCGATTCCTATCGTTCCGTTTAATTGACAGCTATATTCTATAGTGGTCTGATATTGGCTGTTCCGAAAAATAAGCAGTATGTAGAGAGGAAAAGAAGGCATGCAAAATTTCAGGTCGATATCTCAAAACTGCTATGGGACTTGTTCACGTATACATACGTATAGGAATAGAGGGACATGACTAGATCGACTCAGCTCGTTATTTTATAGGGACTGGGTTTTACAAACTTCGTGGCAAACTAAATAAACCCTGGTCACAGTATGAATAAAAATAGATCAGTACTGTGAGGTGTTTTTTTTAGACATGTGGCGCTCAAAACCAAAGAAAACGCTCATAATTTGATATAATGGTCCAGATTGAGATTTATTATAAAGACAAGGGTTTGCCTTTATGTTTTAAAAAGAGTTTCGGGTAAGTCACCGCTGTGACCGACTAGAATAAATTCCAGCCAAGTCAACCACTTTCTCTTTCAAAGCTTCAATCAGCTCGTGCTTAACTGCGTAAAGAAGCAAATAGCATAAACTCACAAGAAATAGTTAAGCTGTGTTGAATCGCACGATCTTGAAGGCCATGCCACAGGCCCACGTTTAGAGATAATGCGCTCACCAAAAGTTGCCTTAAATAAATTGAATGTTTTGTTGGCTGTATACCATTTAGTGCCGTCTTGTTGAAACCAAAGGTCGTGCACATCAACATCCTACAATTCAGTCACGAAAAAGTAATTCATCATGGCTCTATAGCGTTCGCCATTGACTGTAATTTAATGGCTGGCTTCATTTTTGAAGAAATATGGAACAAGGATTCCCTCTGCTTACAGAGCTCGAAAATTCTACGAAAAAATGCGGCGACTAACAGAAGGTTTTAAGGCCGGTGCATACTTTTGTAGAACCCGCAGAGGTGTTATAGTAACCGATGCCCAAAGCATACTAAAATTATGCATGGAACCCTTCTCTATCCTGTTGAATGGCAGTGAATGCATAACACCAGAAGATGGCAAACCCGATTCCCCAATCGATAACGATAAAGCGGACGGCGTTGACATAGTTCATTTAAAAGACAGCGGCTACGCTGGCTAGGTCATGTCGTCCGAATGGACGAAAACACTCCAGCTGTGAAAGTATTCGACGCAGTACCCTCCGGGGAAGCAGAGGAAGAGAAGGATCTCCACTCCGTTGGAAAGACTAGGTGCAGAAGGATCTGGCTTCGCTTGGAATCCCCGATTGGCGACGAAACATTGGCACTGGAGTTTTCTTTTTCGTTAAAACCGTTATACTTTTATTAAATAAATAAACCAAATAATAAATTTAATCCCCCAAAAGCATTAATTAATTTTTGCTATGTATTCTTAAAAACAAATCTTGGAAAGTTTTAATAATTTTTAGTCATATGCCTCAATTACAGTGTTCACATCAACTCGCTTTACGCCATCAGTTTCCCAACGGGTTTGTATTTCATAAGATCCTGTGGGCAGTGGTATAAAACTGGAGAATTTATCATCGATAAAATATCGATCCAAAATAATATCGTGCTGGAAGAAAAGTAATTGAAAGTTTGTGTTTTTGAATAAGATCGATTAAATGTTCCCAATACCTACATCATAAGGACAAGTGTGATTTGCATTACTGTGACTTTTAAGACCCGAAAATTGGTAGAATAAGTCAGCCAAGGGATTGCGACGTTTGTTGCGAAGGAAAGCGCAAGCGTCAACCCCAAATTCATAAATCGAGCGGTTGCGATAGTCATTGCGCTTCTTCAGTTGTAAAACGATCCTGTAAGGGGTTTAAATTGGTTAATATATAAAACAAAAAATAAACATAAAATAAAACTACACTTGTCAACACACCTTCACGTTATCAATAGGCAATTGCAGCAACTTTACGTAGACCGATAACTCATTGATGTTGCGTCTTACGGCTTTCAGGCGACACGTTTTGAACTTGGCAAACGATTCGTTCGTCGAAAGGCATTTCACATTTGTCATTTTAAATTTCTATAAACGTATGTGATATATATATTTATTAAAACTGTATACAACTTATGGCTTTGGAAACTTACAGCTTCTGCACATCCAATTATTATTGCAAGCAAGAAACTCGTTTTCGAAAATATCAACATTTTGCGCACATTGGACCGACTTGAATGGCTGATGCGACTCAAATGAGTTTTAAATGGTGTTTAATGCGCATACATACATATGTACATATAATGTATTGATATTATCAGAAATAAATAAATGTTGTGGCCGATGATTTAAATAACCTAATAGTTCAATTAAAAGGCAATTTTTTACCAAAATATTTCAAATACCGGAACCTTTACTCATATTTGTATATACATATGTACATATGCACAGTAGCAAAGAGCTGCAATGAGTATGGTTAAGACAGATCAAATACTCCTGCCAAAAACACAATCAAATCGACTCAGCTGACCATACACAACATTCTTGTTCGTGTCAAGTACCGACGAGCGTCAACTGATTTGATGTAACCCGAATAATCTATTGCTCGGTAATTACTATCGAGTGAACAGTATGGCCAAATGAGGAAGTTTCCCATGAACTTGATTCAGTTTATATGGCAGCTATACGTTACAGTGGTCGGATATCGGCAGTTCCGACAAACGAGCTGCTTCTTGAAGAGAAAATGACGTTTGCAAAATTTCAAAACGATATCTTAAAAACAGAGGGACTAGTTCGTATATATACAGACAGACGGACAGACAGACGGACATGGCTAAATCGACTCAGCTCAACATACTGATCATTTATATAAATATATACTTTATAGGGTCTCCGACGCTTCCTTCTGGGTGTTGCAAACTTCGTGACAAACTTAATATACCCTGTTCAGGGTATAAATATACATATGTACTTCCAGTATGAGCATGGAAAAATCCGACATGTACATTCGTACATCAAGTACACGACCAAATAATTGTATTGGTATATAACCCGAACACTGTGGAACAATTATCGCTATTAAATGAGCGTTTTTTATGAAAATTAAATACTAAATTTGAATGGAAAGTAAAAAAATTAAAGAATAAGAAAACAATTAACTTAGTTTGCCCCGAAGCTATAATATCTTTCACAAATAAATAGGTTTCCCATGCATTATTTTGATTGGATGGTTTGTATGGCAGCTATATGCTAGAGTTGTCCGATCTCAACTATATATGATATTATATTTGGATATAATCCGGCTTAAATCTCTTTTAGATATCTTGTGAAATAAAAATGTTACCCAAACAAGGTGGATATTGATCGATTAATATCGATCAGGCAGACTGGCATCACTAAATCGACTCATCTATGTACGTAACGACTTTTCTCGCCACGAAGGTTTTAGAGGGTTTCTCAAAAAGAGTGATATGATTTCTTAAAAAAAACACACACTAATTGTTAAGGAAATTCTAATGTTTTTTATTTAACGTGAAGTACAATCGATACAATTAAGTTCTGAATATGGCATCATTCACATGGTCTCCACTTCTTTTGCAGGAACGAATTCGATGAACCCAATTTTCGAGTACTTTATCACTAAATCAAATCGCATGTCATAAATAGCACGTTCAATATTGATATCTAAGCTTGAAGAAAGTCTGGCTCACTATTAAAGACCAATGACTTCAAGTAACCCCACAAAAAGTAGTCTAATGGTGTTAAATCACAACTACTTGGAGGCTATTTAATGCCACGATTTCTTGAAATCATCGAGCCTCCGAACTTTTCGTGCAACGCCCCGTCTTGTTGGAACCAGGTGTTGAAAAGATCAACTTTCTCCAATTGCGGTCATAAAAAGTTGGTTATCATCGATCGGTCTAACGGTATCACCAGCCTCCTTTCGAAAGAAGCACGAACCGATGTTACCAACAGACCTAAAACTTTATCAAACTATCAATTTAAGTGGTGCAATGGTTGTTAATGAATAATTTGTGAATTTTCTTCGCACTTCTACGATGAGGAGAAAATGATTTTCTTAAAATAATCCTTATCGTTTTCGAGTTGTTCCAAGGCAAAATCAGCGAATTCACGACATTTAGGGTGGTCCTATGGATTCAGGTTTTGAGTAAGAACAATTGTTTACGGATGCAAGCCTAAATACCTTCTCAAAGTACGCCAGGTTGTGGTTTGAGACAGTCCCAATTATTGAAAACGTCTTGGAATCTAAAGATTGCGGTCTTCAGCAATACTTTTTGAACGACAGCAATATTTGGATAATCGAAAAAGCCTTTTACAGCTGTTCACAAAATTAATTAAAATAATGAAGAAATTCGCTATATTTTGAAATTTTTGTATAAAAAGGGAAAGCCATCAATGAAATTTGTGAAGTTTACGGAGACGAGCTGTATCGGTTCGTGTAGCACAACAATGGTTCGCTCGCCTCCGTTCTGGAAATTTCGCAATTTCGATTTCGAGTGAAGAAAGTTTTACACTGATGGTAATGTGTCTAGCGGAAAAATGGAAGACGTGGTTGACCAAAATGGTACATATTTGTTTATTTATTTATTATTATAAATATAAGAAAATAATAAGTTGATTTTGACTAGAAATGCGAAAAGACTTTTCGACTACCCAATATTTTATAGGATCTCTCTCCGACGTTTAATTCTGGGTGTTACAAACTTCGATAAAAAGTTGATATGACCTAATCAGAGTATTAAAAATTAGGTGATAATTTACATAAAACATATTCGGAGCCCAGGGACCCAATATTTAACTAGTTTAAACAAAGGATATTACTACAACAGAAGACTTTAATTGTTATTTAATACCAGTTGTTTTAGAATTGTCAAGCGTTAGAGAGTAGCGAATCGAACAAACTTTATCAACTTTTCAAACAGATATGTTGCAGAATTCGTGTAATAATAGCATTTCAAAGGAAACTTTAAAATATTCAGTTAATTCTGTTATGCCTCCTGTGAGGATTGAACTCACGACCCCTGGTTTACAAGACCAGTGCTCTGCCACTGAGCTAAAGAGGCGCTTAAATAAGCTTAAATTAATAGTCAAGTATGATTTGACATCAATTAAAATATTTAATCAATTAAAAAATAATTTGAAGCTCGAAGATGCTGCATTCAAGTACATAGTCTTCTCGTCAAATTTAAAAAGAAAATTTCATATGGATATGATATACTTATGATGATTGCATCTTTCTAAGTGATGAATTTGAATTTAATGATTAAGGTTTCATTATGTAGAGTGCATCTTTGCAGATAGGAAACCACCAATTGTTACAGATCTTTTTAAATATTTCCGCCAAGTTAAGAGGCGCGCTTTATTATACCGAGCTTTCATTTAACTAACTACATATAACTATGCCCTGAAGCTAACTATAAATGATCTAATAAAAGATCTTAAAGGTTTAATTGTTCTAAGGAACACCACTTAAAAAACAAAGACACGCTGTGTTATGCCTCCTGTGAGGTTTGAACTCACGACCCCTGGTTTACGAGACCAGTGCTCTACCACTGAGCTAAAGAGGCTTCCAAATACCACCCTCCCATTTTGAAAGTTTTAAGAAATTAACTTCAACTTTGAATATTAACGTTTACAGTTATATAGGTCAATAATTTTAGTGATATCTTGTACCATATGCTATGTATTTTGGGTAAATAACAGAGAAGTAGAATACTGATACTCATAATTTAGTTGAAAGCACTGTGCTTAAAATATAATAGTTTTTTATATTAGTTACTTATTAGATTTATGGTATACTGCCAATCAAATGAATGATCTAATTAGTTATAGATTACTTTTAACAAAAACTATATTGAGATTTGGAAGACTGTTGGAGTAGAATTGGTATGTTTTTTAACCAGAATGATCCAGTTTTATATAGACCTGTAGATACCGGGGGACCAACTGTTGAAGTGTGAAAATCTTTCAAATGATTTACACTTCACATTATATCGGATAAGTGTGAATTAGAGGCGTATCCATATATGGAAACCTGTCTAAAACTACAACCAAGAAACATTTAGAACACATTTCCAAAATATACTACTATCTCAGATAGTACAGATCGGACAAATTGCTCTAAAACAGGCACTCTATGTTATTCACAGAGGGCCTGTTAACACTTTTAAAAACTTCAAGAACTGAAACCCAGTACACTGTAGTGTCTTTCAAGCAGAAGTGGCAACCATCAAAGGAGCAGCGGACGTACTTCTCCGAAGTGCGGTTTCTATTAGGGAGGTGTATATCCACTTTGATGGCAGAGATGCTATACGGACCTTGAGCTCCCTGTCAGTGAGCTGCAAGCTAGTCAAGGAGTGAATGACCTCACTAGCAATAGCATCAACCTACTTCCATATCAAACTTGTCTGGGTGCCTAACCAAGCCGAAATCATCGGGAACCGTAGAGCCAATGAGCAGGGGTTCCACTGTCTTTATGCAAACGGACCCCATTGGCCAAATCCCATCAGGCTGGAAACGATCAGGTGTTACTCTGCTTCTTGCATTCGGACGTTGGATATACATATAGGTTAGTGTGAGCTCAGCAAGCTTTAGTCAGCAATCAATGTTTATGAAAACGGGCCCTTGAACTACAAGCTATCTTAACTGGGCACTGTGCAATTGGCCCTCACGAGTTGAGGCTAAGTGTTTTGGAGAACGCAAAATGTCAAAAGTTGTAGCAAGGAAGAGGAGATGGAAACATATCAACACTTTCTCATTCGCTGTCCAGCTGACGTTAGAATAAGAATGAAGCATTTTGGTTACCATATTTTCTACGAACGCGAATTGGCACTTTGTCGATATTCAACGTTCTTTTCTTTTCCATACCTAGAAGTACTGGGCACACAATACAAGTGCCTTTAGCTGTACAAGTGGGATTACTCTTGTCTTGCCGAAAAATCAGCCTATTTACCTAATTTAACCTAACGTATGTATAATCATAGGTCAAATCCTTACCCACAACAATCGGAGTTCGATTTGTGGAGGGACATGCTATTCTGGAAATTATAGCAGTTTAAACACATATTTAAGCTCATACCAGAACCCGACAACCCGAAAGTAGTGCAGCGGTTTTAACGAAATAGTGCGCCATGGAGATTTCGTTAAATAAAAACAACAAGAACAACAGGAGTTAGTAACATTACCGTTATTGTCTATTGAATCGAGTCGCCATGTTACAGCCGTACAAATACTTCAATAGCTTAGGAGTGTTATACTAGACCACTTGGTTCTTTATAAATCTTCTTCTTCGTTCTTCCTTTTCGCTGTTTGGTGCCAATTGGAGATTCCAAGTGTAGCCAGGTCTTTTCAACGGAGTGGAGATCTTCCTCCTCCTCTGCTTCCCCTGGGGGGTAGTGCGTCGCATACTCTCAGAGCCGGAGTGTTTTCATCCATTTGGACGATATGAACTAGCCAACGTAGCCGCTGTCTCTTAATTCGCTATCGTCGTATATCCCACATCATTTCATCGAATGCGATAATCGCCAATGCTAATGCGTAGAGAAACATAAATCTTCCCCGGAACCTTTCTCTCGAAAACTCGAAACGTCGACTCGTGACCCGTGACAAATAGAGTTTGGTTCAGCCCGAAGTAGCACCTGTTGGTAAGATTTATTCTGCGTTGGATTTCGAGGCTGATATTGTTGTGCTGTTAATACTGGTTCCAAGATAGACGAAATTATCTACGACTTCGAAGTTATGACTGTCAACAGTGACGTGGGAGCCAGGTCGCGAGTGCGACGACTGTTTGTTTGATGACAGGAGGATTTCATCTTTCCCCTGTTCGCTTATCACCCATTTGCTTCGCTTTTTTATGCAGTCTGAAGAAAGTAGAACTAAGTAGTCTTTTATGAATCACCTAAATAAAAAATGGATGGTCTATTACGGGACACACAGGATTTGACAGATGCAGGTATTCGCTTATTTCTGGTCATACACTAGAGTTATTTAAACTAATATTTTAAATACATAGCAGATGGAAGTATACGTAGAGTTAGTTATGAGGTTATTTCGTTGTGATGAACTTACAGTTTGAGAATCTTCTAGTTATCTACTTTATTTTAAAATCATATACCGAATATAATTAGTTAGCAAACACATCAATAAAGTTAATGTCTCTGAAGGGCTACTGGTTAAGTAAGGTAAGGGCTGAACTCATGAGCTTTTATTGTATAGTAAAATATTTGACTAAACCATAAAGCATCTACCTTTAAAAGTGTCTGTCAGTATTTACTAAAAAATAGTAGGTTTGGCTCGACGTTAACGAGGCTTTAGGCTCAATTTATCTTAGGACAGTTCAGATCAAGCTTGTCTATTCTTTTCTATTTTCAGCAAATGCTACTACGTAGTTGATGTAAAAAACATCAATAAAGGATGATATGCCTCCTGTGAGGATTGAACTCACGGCCCCTGGTTTACAAGACCAGTGCTCTGCCACTGAGCTAAAGAGGCGCTTAAATAGAAATTTACATATAAAACCTGACTTTCTTCGTTATAGTAAAAAACTTATCATTTCTAATTACTTTAAAAGCAATTTCATGTACAATGCGACAGTCGTGTATGATATGTATGGCATATCTCGATGGCAAAATTCCAGTAAACTTTTCAGACATCATTCTACCTAAATGGCGTCTCACTGCTAGCTTCAAATATATAGAGAGAAAAGCACACTAGTCTTAAAAGCATTGAATCTTCAGTTATTTATTCATTTATTTATTTAAAAATCACATGCCGACAGTCCATAAAATATTTCCTCATACTTCACAAGCATCTACATACATACTTGTACATGTATGTATATATCGATATTCTTAAATTTCCCCGATAGCAAATCTACACAATATCAAATTGCATTTCGCGTTCAATCTGTTGCATTCAAGTCATTCACATTGCACTGCTCTTGACTCTCCTGCGGCGCGTTGCTGCTTTGCATGTCGTGCATGGTGAATGGTCGGGGTATGCCCTCCTGTGACTCTCGTTTCGGTGTGCTCCATGTAAATTTGGAAAAGCTTACGTTTATTTTGCCACCACTTCGCATGCTCGCCCACGGCCGCACCGCTGGCGTGCCAATACGCTGTCCCGTTATGTTGGTGTTGTTGATGGTTGCCGACGGCGGTGTTGACATTTGAGGTGTTGCCTGCGATTTCGTGTGTGTTTCCTTGCGAACACCTACCATCAGCGCTTCACGACGCGCATTCTCCTGAAACTGCTTGACGCGCTCTCTCATTGCTGTTTCGCGTTTTACCTCTTTGTCGATTTCCGTACGCCGCTTTTGCTCAAACCGCTCAACCACCAGCTTATCACGCTCTTTATTACGCTCCACAATTAAATCGGAAATCTCTAAACGCTTTTGCTTCAAGTCGTCTTTCGAAAGCTTTTGAAATACCTCGGGCCAGATGCCTTTCTGCTTCTTAACGAGCACAATACGCGCTTCATTCTTGAAAATGCGACAAAAACTGGTCACCTCGTCGATCTCGTGCACCAGATGGCGTTCAAAGAATATTGGTGGATTATTGAATTTGATATATTGTGGCAATAGGATCACATCCGGTTTGCGCGTTATCAGCCGATTCAATTCGATAATTATTTTAATATCTTCTTCGGTTTGTGTTACTTGCACCATGACTGTTGGCTTGTAGACTGACTGTATGCAGACCGCAAAGTTCGTCTTCTGTTGTCTCTCGGCAAGTGTTGACCTCTGTCTGATCTAGGCGAAATCGAAGTGAATAGAAATTGTGTTTTCATTGATTGCTGTCGCTCGATTTTGATTTGTTTTTGACTTCCGTGTTTGTTTTATACTTCAAAGAAATTGTATCAATATTTATTTACTTTTTCTTTCAATACCTGTCTACCGCATTCGATAGATTTATCGACCAAACAATACAGTTGATAGCTTGCTCCTGGTCGCTTGAGCAGCGAAATGACGACCACCGCTTTGCATAAAAGTTTATGTAAGTAAACACTTACATACCTATAATAATATAAACAAGGGGTGGTTCAACAATACACGCAAAAATGTAGAGCGATGTGAGTTTTCTGAAGGTATTTTAAATTATTATTCAGTTTACACTCATACATTTTAACAGAAAATTACTTATTAATTACTTAGATATGTATTAGTATATAAGTATTTCTTCTTAACCTCAACCATTACGTTTAAATACATTTCCATCTCTTGAAGTATCGGAGTACAGACTTCTCCAATAAGCCTCGATATATGTATCTCAATTAAATCTTTGTAAAAAGTTAAGTTTGAAATTTTGTTTTTCCAAAGGAATCGCAGTTATGGAATCCATAAAGATGCAAAAATGTTTTGAGGAATCTACTTTATCACGAATACAAGCGTTTAAGTGACACAAAGTATTCAGTGAAGATCGAGAAGTTATCAAAAACTTTCTTCATAACTCCCATGTTCCATCGTCCTCTATTAAAGTCGATGATATTAAGAAAGTAAAGCAAGCTGTTCGTGAAAATCATCGGGTTGGTATCAAAGATTTTAGAAGATCGCAAAGTGTCTTTTGGATCGATCCAACAGATTTTAGTTAAGGTTTTGGGAAGAAAACTTGTTGATGGTAGAATCGTACCAAAAGACCTGAAACTTTAGCAAAACCACGTCGAGTTGAGAACACAAAAAAATTCTTGACAAATTAGCTAAGGATCCTGCATTCATTAAACACTTGATTATTGTCGACGAAATGTGAGTTTAGGAATACGAGAAACTGTTCAACAATCTAATGAATAAAGAAGAAATTCGCTAAAAGCACTGAAAGCCTCAAGAGAGACTCAAAGACGTTGTCGACTCCATCTCAGGTTGCAAAATTGTCGAAATCAGACAAACAATTTTCAAGGCATCATATAACGCATATGTGTAACCCAGTCGCTAAGAAATATTATTGAAATGCGAATAGAATGTTTTTCTAATAACATCACGTGGTTGTATCAAAAATAGGCAACGTAGGGTAAATACTTCCTCGAGCCCTCATATATCTAATATGTATAAAGACTTTCGAACTTAGGGTTGACTTTATAGATCATATATTGACCGATATGTAAGAAAACTTAATGAAATTCGCTAAAAATATATTTCTAATAACAGTATATTCTTATGCTAAAAGTGGATCATGACAATACTTCCTATATCTCCCACGTACCAAACGTAAAGATTATCAAACAGCCACTTCTTGAATATATACTTTACATAATGGTCAATCGGTCAGGTATCTTTGCAAAATTAAGTGAACTTATAAAACAGGGTATACTCTAGTTTATGGAATGAAATCGTCCAGTAAATACCTTAGCTCCCATTTCCTACTTTTAATGATTTTCGTTACTTTAGTAGAAAACATACTCTAGAGCATACTTGAGGAATGCCAAACGTTAATTCAATGAGTTCAGAGCTTCCTCGAGCTCCAATGTGATTTCCGTCCATTTAGAGTTTTTAACTAATAAATGCAATGAAATATGCTTTGAAGAGTTTATATCGGTTAATATGATGATATTTCTATGAAATTAAGTAGAACGTTTTTCTTAAAAAAAAAGGTATTCCTTGTAAATTTTGAAAGTATAAAACGTCCGGTTGCACCGAACTTAGTCGTTCTTTATTTATTTTTAAATAGACTATTTCGATTATAAATTCATTGACCAAATTCTACAAGTCAGAAATCATAAGACTGATTTAAAGTATATTTTGTACCACCCTTATGCAAGGAGTAAATACACAAATAACTGTCGATACATGGATATCAATGGTAATAGCAATACTGAGCCAAAAGTGTTGTTTGCATAACTACATATGCTAATCAAACATTACCTTCTTGAACATTTCTTTTTGCAAGTCTTCTTAGAATTGTCACCTGCTGGAAAAATAATTTTAATAGGATTTATAGTAGCATAGCCAAACAAACTTATGATTTTCTACTCGTGTAGTTAGGTTAGGTTTTTTTGCTTCTAAAGTTGATCCTCAAGAAGACAATCCAACTTAGACTGCTACTGGCAACTTCCTTGTGAAGCTAGTAAACTTATGCTGCTTCCCCTTCCCTTGTTTATGAGGAATGATTAAGGTGTGACTTTCAAAGAGGTTTAACATTGATTTCGCAAAGGCGGAACAGTTAAAAAGGTAAGGAATTCGTTAAGATTTTTAACGTTACCGCGAGGAAACCTATTGGACAATGATTTGTGAACTTATTGCAGTTAATTGTTATCAAAAACATATTTTTAATTTTTTTTTAATTCTTTAAAATACATTCATTACAATAGCCATGTGGAACGCTATACAGTTCTCTTATTTTTCCAATAGGGCATATCTACTATATTTACTTATCGACGCAAACAAAAATAAGTAAATGTGTTTATGGGGAATTGGGGTTTTATGGGAAATAAATAAGTCATTAGTTGAAATAAAAGGGAGTAAAGGAAATAATTAACTATGCAGCACGTGCTTTTTTTTGCAGCAAGTTGTATACTGATTGCAGGTATATATAATTCTATTGTGTATACTTATATTTTCTACCTTTCTCCATTAATTTTCTCCCATCAATGCCATATTTATTTTTGGAATCACGCATCTAATTAACATTAATATATTTAGTATACTGATTGGAAGCATACACATACCTACGTCATTATATTTGAAACATATTTTCGGTGTATACCACAGATATAGCGGTTGGGGTTAAATATGAACCGAGTTCTATGTTTTGTTAATTTCACATGGACTGGTCGGTTTCAACTTTGCGACAAAGCGATTCATAACAAAAAATTATAGATTGCTAGAATCTTTTTTTATGTTCGTGTGAAGTTTGAACTCCATATATCAATTAGTGTCTATGGCCGCTGTTTATTTACGTCACGAGAAATTTGTCTGGCAATTATTGTCATGCAAAACAATTATCGTTGTTCAATTTGTTTGAAGTTTTGTATTTTTGATTGAATCACAGCTTTTGTAGGGAGTTTTTTTTACTACGAATACCAGTATATGAGTGGCAGAAAGCCTTCTGTGCAGATCTGCAATAATCGAACAACTTCCTAATGAGCGCTTTCCATTTACTTCACTAAACGATGATAGCATCGGCGAAATTAAAACAAAAAAAAAAACAATTTTGAAAATCTTAGTGTTGGAAACAGAGCGATAGTAGAGAACCTCAAAATCTCTTATGGATTGACTCAACAGGTTGGTTAATGTTTTGGGTAAGAAGCGCTTCAATGCAGCAGTCGTACCAAAATACCTAAATCCTTCGCAGAAACAACGTCGAGTAGAAGTCGCAAAAGAGGTGCTTGATAACATAGCTGAGTACCCTACATTGAAATCTCATTACTGGTGACAAGATATGGGTGTATGAACATTACGTCGAAACTGTTTAAGAATCTTGAGAATGCAGCTCCAAAATGAGTCGAAACCGAAAAAACCAATATTCTCTGAAAGGACTGAAGTTATGGAACATTGCATTGAGCTTTGGCATCCTACAACTTTCAGAAGCCCATTTAGAATGCGATAGTAAAGATTTGTATTAAAATTATATATATATTTTTTTTTTTCTGGCGAAGTCAAATTTGGTATACTATCTTCAATACGAAGGAAAAAACTGAAAATTTAATTATTTGCAAACATTTTTACAAAAAAATTAAAATTTCAGTGAAAATTTCATATTTTATTTAAATAGTTGTAATCGAAAAAAAATCCTTTGTTCAAGTCTTTAAGCGGTATCCCAAAGACCTGTGTAAAATTCCATGAACATAGGCTCAGTAACTCTCGAGAAATCTTCCCAACCAAGAACAACGCGTTTAAAGACGGCACACTTAGCACCTAGCCTCGAGCGTACAAGTTTTTAAGGCTATACCTCTGAAACTATTACTTGGATCAACTTGAAAATTTAGGACAATATTCTAGTTGTAGAATTTAATAAGACAAAGTTGATTTTTTGCAATTCGTAAACCCATGTAACCCTTTAAATTTGTCTCAATTGTCCCTAATTGATGAGAATATGGTTACAGCAAGTTTCCTCTCACTACTTTCAACAGTTAGGAGGACTATCTAGTATCTGTTATTAACCATTTATGTGATAAAAGACTTATGACCTCAAGACCATTGGGCGATATATGATGATTCATAATACTCTAAAAATCCTAATTTGACCTTTAAACTGGAAAACAGCTACAATAACCTAACACTACAATGGAATCGCATATGCTAATGTGCTCAACAGTAAACGGCTATCTCTTCGAACGTTCTCGCTTCTTCTCTACAATAAACATACCACTTTCCCCCACTAAATCCACAGCGACCATATCAATGAACTGGAAGAAATAATGCGGACAGTAACATTATAGTCGATGACTTTAAAATTCCGACTGTTAATAGTTCTAAGATATTTTACGAACAGACAAAGAAACGTTGTTGGCAATATACAAGGCAATTGGCGGGCCGTTCGCCTAGATGCAGTGAAACGTAGCCAAAGAAGCTTCAGATGTGTCAGAACATTGTACTCCGGACTATATATAATGTCGCCGGTCGAACAATTCACAGCGAGGCCCATATGCTTCCGGTTAAAGAACATAACGAACTTCCCTAAAAGCAATATCTGCTGGACTGTTTTTGTAGAAACCACTTTATACACGCACTGATCGTTATTCACTGTGGAGCCAGTAAATTGTGTTCCTGGTGTCACACATTGCAGACGAAAGTTTCGAGTTGCCATGAAAATCTAGAGCGAACCTTGCGCAAATTCGTTCTGGATACTGTATCAGGTTAAACTCCTACTTATCCAGAATCGTCCCGACATACCAAATATATGTAACGTATGCAACGAGTCCCGCATGGATCTAACCATCTCTTTGCATGCCCTACAAACCCTACTCATCTAGTATACCTCTCCCTACGGTCCGAGCACGTTGAAACAGCGTGTTTCCCGGGTCTGCCGTTAGATGACCGCGATGACAACCAACCTGAGGCTTATCACTCATGCGAGGATTATATAATATAACCGTTACAACAACAAAAACAGCCACAAGACAAAGTGTATTCGCTACTCAAATGTGTCTTATTTTCAAAAAAGATTAATCAAACGCATCAAGGTATTCATGATGATTAATTGAATTATTACGACGGCGGCGAAGAACCGGTTCTTTGACTTGACGTATGTATGTATAACCCAAATTTAACAAATGTGTTGCAGCTTTGATATTGCAACATTTCTTTGCAACAACAACGCACAACACAACCCTTAAACGAGTCAAATAAATCAAAAATATCTCCACAGCTCGAGTAGGACACGTGTCCTGCTGCAGTGCTACAAATGATTATCAACCATTTGTGTTACAAAAGTTGCACATGCGAACACGACATATGGAAAAGTAAGTGAATAAGCGTGTAAAATAAGCAGCCAGAACATTTGTCATAAATGTGCGGCGTCCAACAACCAGCGGGAACAAATGTAAGTATGTATGTATATGTGTGTAATTGTGGATGTGTCATGTAAAACTATGTAGTGGAAACGCTGACACTTTGCGCTTGTAAAACGTCACGCATGCGCACAAGCGCGCTGCCACCAAACACCCGTCTCAGCCACAGGCCGCGGCAAATAGCTAACGGGCTATCTATCTGACTGTCTGACTGTGATGGTCATGGTCGTGGTGATGATCATGTCAGCCGTCAATCAAAGTCGTGCAGACAGACGGGGTAATGATTGTAAAGAGAATATGTGTGCGCGTGGAATCGCACGCATATATAGTAACTACAATAACAATAACAACGGAGTAATGCAGCGCCAGCTTATAATAGACGAAGTTAGAATAAAAATCAGGCGGCAAGTGAACGCCGGTGTGTTACAAGTCGCTGGCCGGCCAATGACAGGCGACAACAACAGCAATAACAGCTGGACAGCGACAAAATTAATGGCACAGCTGTTCGGCGGTTCAGATATATTACATATTTGTCGTTATATGTATTTCTCTAGCATTTTTTCTAGCTGCCGTGCCATGTCCAGCCATAGAGGGCAATCACATTGCTTCGCATTTATTCCTCTCTTTAGCATTTATTTTTTGTATTTTCTGGTCACTCGTGACCACAGTTTTTGTGGTTGCCAATTTTGCTGCTAAACTTTCGATCTGCATAAATAAAAACGGCGTTAACGACTCAAATCATCGATGCTTTTCAGCTGCATTTCTGATTTTATGCAATCAATTTGGATGCTAACAAAAAATGCTGAACACAGGGCTGCTCTTACAGCAGCTCTTTGCGCCCATCATCATCTTTACATGTGGTGCAACCTTTCCACCTTTGGCTGCAACACACACACACATAACACTTCTGTCGTGGGACACGCGATAACTACCCATGCGCTCATTTATTGAAATGCGACATCTATTCTACTACTGTACCAGAGTTGCAACATTTGCCACATGCTGCGTTGCATTTATCGAGGCGTTCACTGTTTGACTGCAGCATTCCAACCCCCATGCAATGCAGCATTAGTCCCCTCGCTGATTGCAAGCCCATTGTTCTTTTGTCGAAGAGATACACGCACAGATCAAGCAACATTTGCTTATAATTGTCCTGACAATATCGAGATTGAATTATAGTTACAGTTTTGTGACAGTTACATGCGCGTATTGTGACGAGATAAATTTTTTATTGACTGAAATGTCATAAAAAAGAGATAACAAGCGCATGCTGTGTACAAGAATTGAGTGTGTAGCCGAAAACTGAGTACTTTTTAATAAGCAGTGGACATGTGTAACATCCTGATTATTTGCGTGGTTGCCCGCCTTTGTCCGAAACACAATGAAGTTATAAATATAGATTTATATATGTATATGTATGTACATACATTTAATGTAAAATACAATCAGAGATGTGGTTGCTGATTAGAAAAGTCAGGAAAAAATTGTCACGAAATTTGTGTTTGCCCTTGAGATTACCAAATCCAATAAATCTGATTTATTATAGCTTTTATTGTCAACCAAAAGACAGATTCAAAATTTATGAATATTAAATATTTGCTAGCTGTGATTTAATGGTGGTCAGCGGAGTTTAGGGGTAGAATGCAGAAGGTAGGATTCCTTAAGTTTTGGCTTATTTGATTGAACTAAGATTGCTCATAAAACAGATATATGTATGTACATACATATGTATAATAAGCAAAATAAGAATAATAAATAAACATATTAAGACATGAAAAATCGAAAATCGCTGTTGCTAAAATACTCTTCAAATTATTAAAAATGACCTGCAAAAAAACTAATACTTATAGAAAAACTAATGTTTTCTCCTATTCCTCCGATCTAAGCTAAGAATTTTCAACTGGAATCGAATAATTGCATACAATTTTATTTATGCACTAAATTCGAGATATATTTTAAACTTAAAAAAAATATTCGCTAGATGCTGATAGATTCTAATTATTACCAAAACTAGAGATATCGGGAGTTGAAGAAGGAAGCGAGACACATTTCAGACAAAAAAAGAGGGAGGCCGAAACATGTGAGTACGACGAGCTTGACAAGCAGGCCGAGAGGTTTCGTGCTCGAAAATTCTACGAAGAGATGCGGCGACTAACAGAAGGTTAGGAGCATACTCTTCTAGAACCCCCCGAGGTGATCAAGTGACTCATGTCCGGAGCATACTGAAATTATGGAAGGAACACATCTGCAGCCTGCTGAATGGCAGTGAAAGCATAGATAATACCAGCATTACACCAGGAGAGGGCGAACCCGATTCCCTAATCGATGACGATAGAGCAGACGTTCCATTGCTCGACGATGAAGCAGTTCGAATAGCAATTACCCGTCTGAAGAACAACAAAGCGGCGGGGGATTGCCGGCCGAGCTATTCAAATACGACGGCGAAGAACTGATAAGGAGCATGCATCAGATATGGTCCGACGAAAGCATGCCCGACGATTTGAATTGAAGTATGTTCTGCTCAATTCACAAACAGGGAGACTCCACAATCTGCGCCAACTACCGTGGGATAAACCTCCTCAACATCGCGTATAATTTCCTATCGAGCGTACGAGGGCTGCTATATATATTCTGGCCTAGGTGCAATCTGACATTTCCATTGGAAAGTTTGACATTTTCTAGCATAACATCACTCAGAACGTTTTGTCATTTAATCGTGAATTGTTTTATTTACAGGGAATTAAAAAATTCATCTCGGCCAAAAAATGGAATTAACTCGTGAACATTTTCGTGCAATCATTTTTCACAACTTTCGACGTGGATTATCACGACAAGAGTGCATCGATGAACTAAAATCTTTGTATGGCTATGAAGCACCATCTTATAGCACTGTGAAAAACTGGTACAACGAATTCAATCGTGACCGACGCTCGCTCAAAGACGAATTCCGTGAAGGTAGTCCAAAAACAGCCGTTGTGCCAGAAAACATCGATGCTGTACGTGAACTGATAATGCAATACCGTCATGTAACATACCTTCAGATAGAGGCATGCCTATGCATTTCTCCCACCAGCATACATTCGATATTGCATGAACACCTGGCCGTAAAAAAGGTTTGTTCTCGTTGGATCCCGGATTTGACAATCGCTCAAAAAAAGGCTCGTGTGGATTGGTGTGAAGAAATGCTGAAAAAATACGATCGCGGTGCTTCAAAAGACGTTTATAAGATCGTCACAGGTGACGAATCATGGATCTATGCGTATGAGCCCGAAACAAAACAGCAATCGACAAAAAAAAAATAAATAAAAAATAAAAAAAAAAAAACATTTTCGTTGATAAATATGCCTATTTACATTATTAGGCCAGAAATATATATAGTAACCTACGTATAGTGTGAAAGATTAAAGCCCACCGTCAACAAACTGATTGGGCCTTATCAGTGTGGCTTTAGGCCTGTAAAATCAAAAAACAGACGAGATATTAACATTCGCCATATCTTAGAACAGACAGTTATAACTTCGAAGTCATAGATAATTTCATCTATCTTGAAGCCAACATTAACACCAACAACAACGGCAGCCTCGAAATCCAACGCAAAATAACTCTTGCCAACAGGTGGTATTTCAGACTGAATAGGCTTAAGAATAAATACCTAACTCTTCAAGACACTCATCATACCCCCCGCTCCCCTTCTATATGGTGCAGAAGCATGGACGATGACAACATCTGATGAGTCCTTTCCGCATTGGCAAAGAAAGAACTGACTCGCTGTTATAAACTTGGCTATAATCGCGTAAGCGGTGCATATGTCAATAAAGAAGAAGAAGAATGTATACGGCCCGATATTGTAAGAATGCTTTCCTGCGAATAATGTAATGAAAGTGCAAGATTTCAATTACTTAAGTCCCAAACATTCTTCAGATACTGACACAATCACCTAAAACAAATATGTATACAAAAAAATTTTGAACGAAGAAAATTCTTTAGAAGATGATATATCACAATTATACGGGAACATATGACGCTCAAATACGGCTTAATAATTTAACACTAATTATGGAGGCATACAAACTAGGCTAAATAGTGGGATAAAAAGGGTGATCCGTTTCGAAGTTCCCTACTTTTTTACAGAAAAAACGCAGATCCTTCAAATTTAACAGGAAATGTTTATTATCATTAGAAAGAAAATTCTTTGGCTTTTATTGCTTGAAGACTATCTCTTTCAAATGTTGGCTGCGGCTACGTCTCAGATTGTCCATCCGAGAGTCCCAATTTTCGATGACTCGTTTGAACCCTTCAACTGGTAACTGGCGAATGACCAGCTTGATGTTTTGCTTCAAGACAAACGTAATTTAAAAAAAAATTGTGTGAGGAAATCCGCAATTGATAACAAATCCAGGTAAAATAATCCATTACTTTCCATTAAATTGAAGTTTTAATTTAATTAGAATAATTCGATTTAGCTGAAATACCCAGTTTTATGGGATAGCTTGCTGCCATTTGAAGGTAATTTCATAATGCCACTATTGGCAAAAAATTGCTATAATCCATTTCACAAGACTAAATGTGAAGATCAGCTCATAGTAGATGATTACCTACGAAACTGCCTGAGAAGTGTTTTAGTGCGAACATTTCTTTTTCTAATGCCACAAAGGATAACCTTGAGAAAATAGTATATTCAGTATGCACGAGAAATTTAATGCAAATCGAAATATGTGGCTTAAGTTGTTATTAGGAAAACCTCGCCGTATTGACAGTTCTTAACTTAAAATGCCTAATGAAATAAATTATAATCTCTAAATTTGAAATTTCCCTTTTAATTACATAAGTACCTATAGAACATGTGAAATAAAATTTTCTCAGCTGAGCAGTTCATTCTGAGTTGCATATAAATTCTTCGTCGACCCGCAGGCTAGACAACTCAATATATGGGAATGCATTGTAGTAAATAGTTTCAGAAATGCCAGTGCATTGTTGAGAATATTAATTGTTTCGTTTTTTAAAGACTTTTTTCTTAATTTTCATTTAATTTTATTTTACCATTTTCTATTCCGCGCTTGTAAGAGCAAACATTATGCCACTTAAAGGATTTAAATTAAAATAAATTCAATTGCATTAGTAATCTATTACGTAGACACAATTTTATGGGTGCTTACAAATGTCTACACGGCTGTCTATTGCTCACCGAAATCATTGTGAATGCAAATCATGTCGCTGGGATTGCTTGTAATGTGCGATTTGGACAGAACGAACTATTTGAGTGTTTGACAACAACACATCCAACATTAAGAACCTTGTAAACCAGAGGAGCCAGTTGTGCGCAAACAAATGCCGACGCATAAATGTAGGCAATAAATTATCCGAATTACTTGGAAGTCGTGTTGGTTTAGTGGAAAAAATAACAGTATTTATTTTTAATTTATTGTTTGGTATCCTAATGAATTTCAATGCGAGAAAAATTTAAATTAAATATGTTAGACAACAAATACGAGTATACCCGTTGAAACATTAAAGGAATGATGTATTGAAGCAAAAAATAAAAAGAAAACAAAAACAAACCGATTTCCTATATTTAGATTCTGAATGAAAACAAGCGAAAGAAAACACTGTTGCCAAATTTCGCCGAGATATCTTTCTCAACAGTAAGATGGGAGGTGTTGAGAGTAGTTTTGCCATGGGAGAATAAGAACTGACTTCAACAATTATCTGATGAGAGTTCTCCATTACCATATATTTAGGCGTTGCATAAACCGCGACGTGAAGAGAACTATTATAATCCATCAATAAAAGTATAAAGTTTTGGATAAATTTGTATCGCTATTAAAAATATAGCTTCTTTCTTTGAGAACACATTATCCTCAATAGGAGGGTTGCATTTTATATTTTGAGATTAGATAACAGAATCCCGAAAATCGCTTTATTTTTTCAACATATTGTCGAATTGACGGAGCTCTTTTGCCACTCTTATTCAGGTATCTTCAAAACATGCATTCTGAACACATCACCCACCTTTAAGAAGCCGAAAAACGGTTGAGCTTTTTACGTACCGAAAAAAAAGTAATTTGGTGCCAAATCATGACTATACGGTGACTGATCAAATCGATGTTTTGAGTGCTCAAAAATGCAGTTTTTTCAATCGATATGATATCACCGTGGTGAGGAGTGATCCGTCATCCGATGGTTTTCCTGATTTCTTGAAAGACAACTGGCAAAGAAATGGTTGTGCACCTTTCAAAATTTAATGTTTTGCTTTGTTCTAGTGTTATGGTTGCCACATATCTAGCTTTTCCAAAAATAAAAACACAACAGGCAACCTTGACCTTGAAAGTACTTTGTGTGCGAACAGCTACTGTCCATCCACGATGTATCACCTGTCATGATGTCTGACATGTTTTGAAGCACCAGTATCGTATTTTTTAACACGAGCATTTCTTTGAGCGATTTACAAATTTTGTGAGCGCACAGCATCAATAGTTTTCAACACCTTGTTTTGACTTCTATTCAATTAACAATACTATGTACATCATCGATAAATACTGGTCTTTGATTGAGCTTTAGCACAAAAAAACTAATTCAGTTCATCAATGCATTGTTGCTTAGTTAAATTCAGTAGACTCGAGAAAGTTGCAACACTATGGTTGCTAAATCCCAAAATATAAAATGCAACCTAAGCATCGGGTTTTCCAATAGGGACGCTACAAAAATAGATCGATGGGAACAGCAAAATATGCCTTATTTTTTACATATATCTTCAGTAAGTTTGCCATTTCATAATGGAAAGATATACGATCTAACAACGAGTCGAAATTATTAAAATTTATTACCCAAATCCGGAGTCAGTGGCCTCCGAATGAGGAAGACCCAAATCAGTCTCTTACATACACATCGTTCTCAAGCATTGAGCATCTCTGTGACGTCGTTGTAGCGAATTTTGCGAAAAGATCTTGGCCTACAGCCTTACAAAATCAAATTGATGCCAGAACTGAGGCCTCCTGGCCATCAGAATCGTTGTATGTTCGTGGATTGGGCTGAGCAACAACTTCAAATTTATCCGGATTTTCATCGAAAAATCATCTTCATCGATGAGGATCATTTCTGACTTAATGGCTTCGTCAATAAGCAAAATAGTATGCGTTATTGGTCAGGCATCAATCCACATGCACTTTATGTGAGTCACCATTGAATTCCGAAATAATTACGGCTTGGTGCGATTTATGTGCCGGTGGCGTCATTGGACCATACTTCTTCCGAGAAGATCAAGACCGGCACGTTACTCTGAATGGGCAACGTTGCCACTCAATGATAACCGAATATTTTTGGCCCGAATTGGATGATATGAACTTGGACAATATGTGATTTCAACAGGACGGTGCCACAAGCCACACAGCGAATATCACAATCGATTTATTGAAAACAAGTTTGGTGTACGTGTTATCTCATGAAATGGCCGCCACAGGAATAAAAAATTTCATTGATATTCCAAACATATTTTGTTTTGTTTAAAAAAAAACTTTTGTAGCATTTTTGTTGAAAACCCCGTTAGAAGATGTCAATGTCAAAATTGTTTTACCTGCTCCAGAATCTCAAATCTATTGAAATGCTGAAGAAGTTAAAAAGACATTACAAAATCGTAGAATTAATATTAAAAAGTTAGTGACTACGTAGGTAGGCAACTCAGTTGGAATGGACGAGATATAGTCGGTTAGATACTGTAATGCGAATGGCCCTGATTTATGCTAAAGTGCCTCAATTAACAACTTTTGGCTATCTGAAAAGTTTTACTACTTTCAAGACACGAGTGACTAACGATGGGAAAGAGGTGAAAACTGCTTCGCTGGTAAAATCTGAATTTAGTTATGATTGCGGTTATTAATATCGATAAAATCTTCGCACTAAATCACTATGCAATGAAGTTCATAACAGCCTTAAAATTAGCTGCGGCATTTAATTAATTTATAATTTACGAATAGTGTAATCAAAGAATAGTTAAAAGAGCCTAACCGGCAAACTCAAAAGACAAACAGCAAAGTTAAAAACAAAAACCAATCAATCACATTTTTAGGTCATTGAATAAAATGTAAATGAAATCTCTACATTTTTCGCACATTTTTTCAACACCGATACGCACATGTTGCTGACAGTTGTTGTTCAGCTTTCTTCCAAGCGCTAAGATAGTAAACAATCATACATATTATTTAACTTTACCAAATTCATAGATATGTATACATTACAAAGTATGTTTTTATGCCGCACAAATCTTGAATTTGTGACCCACTTCCATAAATCGCTCAAGTGTTATTTGTGTTTTTGTTTTTGGTAGATAACTGAAAATATGAAACATGATTTTTAATTGTCAATGCAAACAATCAGTGGGTGGGCACATATAAATTGGTATGTGATTGCTTGTCTTATTCACCGGTGTATTGCCTGTCTCGCATGCCTGGGCAAATGGGTGTCGTCAACTCCACCTCAACAAGTATGCTCGATGTACGAATAAATAAATAATAATTTAATCAAAAAAGTAATTGTCTCGACTCGACAGTTTCATGGTTTGATGAACTACCAATCGGTTGATATATTGTGCGAATGTGTGTTGGCGAATGCGCACAATCTTATGCTAATGGAAGCTATTGCACTGCAACTCAACTCACCTCAGTATTTCTATTAATGAAGCATGATTTTTGAATAATTTGCGATTACTATTTTTTATTCAATATTTCCCTGAGATATGCTAGCCCTGTAGGAAACTGAGGTACAATCAGGCATTCACCTGTATCATTGAAAGCTTCAATATGGAATTATTTTAATTTTATTTGGATCTTTATGATTTACATTAAATACAAAATCCATCAAGTTCCTACTTTATTAGTTAGAGTAATGAATGTATATCTTGAACTCGTCAATTAGCCTAAGAATGTCCACATACCTTTAACTTTCAAATACATATAACTCTAAACAAAAGTTCGAGGAGGTTAGCAGTCAGATTTGGTTCCTCTTTTTTTTTTTGGTCAAATTCTACTTCTAGACATTAAAAAGCACTGAAACTTTTATTTTTAATTCGTAAAGAATATATGGATTTGATTTGACCGTGCGAATATAAAGGAATACAAGCAAAATTTCTACAAAAGCAAAGAGGTGAAAACTGCAAAGCAAACTTTAATAAAAAAAATTATAATTTTTGGTCTACGAGAAACTGAAATTTAAAACACAGTAGTCAGACCCAAAAATCGTGTCGACCGGTGTAATGTAACATTTTTCAGACAAAGGAATTTTTATTGGAAAAACTGAATACTTTGATTCTCAGTTTGCCATGTCGTGATGTCTTGTTGCTGAAAACAGTAATTTTTTGAACAGGCAATGGCGTATCTCAATACGATTGAAAAAATGTTTCTTAATAATGCCGTTAGACCACAAAAATAGGCTTGTCACTCTGAACAGAACTGACTACTTTCAATGTAATTATAATTTAATTAATCATCAATATTTAATTTGTCGCCTTCAAAGTAATCCCCACTAGATGTAATACACTTATGCCAACAATTTTGTCAGTCTTCGAAACACTTTTCTTAAGAACTTTTTGTGCTGACCTTTAGTTCCTTCTGCGAATTTTGTTTTATCTCTTCGATCGACAGAAAACGGGTTCCATTCCGATTATTTTTGTCTTGTTTGCAACTCATAAACCATGGCTCATCGGCAGTTATAATGCTCTCCATGAGTACGGAATCAGAACTCGCACGATCAATTGGGTTTCATACCCAAAATATCCACCAAAATCATTCGAACGGACTCTCGAGAGATGTCGAGTTCTCCTGCCATCTCTCTAACACTTGTCAGACAATTTTCAGCATATCCTTCACTTTCTTAATATTTTCATCAGTTGAAGAGGTCGAAGGTCGTCCAGAAGCATGTCCTCAACGATCTCTCGACTATCTAATGGCTTGTGTTTTTATAAAAACTGAATCACCGCAACGATTTTATCCCTTGTAAAAATCGCAACGTACTACTGAGGTGCACCGATTTAAGCAGATGACAGATTGCGCTCATATTTGAGATAGTAATTAAGTACAATCCTACCAACTTAGCCAAATTCATTTACTTGAAATATCATTTACCCGAGAATTTAATTACAATTTTTGGGTGCTTTTTTGTCACAATGTATATCGGCATGTTGCTTTGGTGTGAAGTGATTCATAGTTAATAATAATCTACGCAATCGGTTAGTAGAAATCCCTCTGGTTCATAGGTACTAGCTCTCTACAGGGTATGATTTGTAATGCTTACGTATTTAAATGCCTGACTTTTTTATACATCGATTTAGAATTTTAATTACTTTTGAATATATACATATGTATATGCACTCATATTAAGGTGGTTCTTAAAAATTTAAAGAGTAAAATTTATTTCAGTCTATCCCCTATTCTGTATCTCGATTCGAAAATGTATTCTATTCGAAATTCGGATCTACTTTATAATTATCCGAAAGCTGCACCACCCTGTGCCAGAATAAATACGTACAATTTTCGTTTTCGCTTTCTACAACTCAAAAGCTAACGAATATTTTATTAGAAAATTGGCTTGAAAATCCGAAAATCCAGTTATAGAATATAAAAAATCCGAATTTGAGTGAATTTTTTTTTCGAATCGAGTTACAGAATAGGCCTCCAGGGGTTAATGTTCGCATCGCTCTATGATAAGCTCAAGAAAATTTTTTTTATTTAATACCAAAATCAGTAATTAATTACCAAATTCTACAAATATTATATATAAATTGTGTCCTTGCGAATTAAAATATTTCTGACAACTTTTAGAGACAACATATTGTACATTATATGTATGCATTAATTGTGTGATGTATGTGGTATATAAATAATGTCTTATTACCACCACGCAATTAATGCAAATCACGACAGTTTTATTAGCAACATATGACTGAATGTGGGATTCTCTAATTGCACAAGTGTATTTTTTAATTATCCAATTATGGGTGATCAATAAGTCAGTCTTCTTCTTCTTCTTAATTGGCATAGACACCGCTTACGCGATTATAGCCGAGTTAACAACAGCGCGCCAGTCGTTTCTTCTTTTCGCTGCGTGGCGCCAATTGGATATTCCAAGCGAAGCCAGGTCCTTCTCCACTTGGTCCTTCCAACGGAGTGGAGGTCTTCCTCTTCCTCTGCTTCCCCCGGCGGGTACTGCGTCGAATACTTTTAGAGCTGGAGTGTTTTCATCCATGCGGACAACATGACCTAGCCAGCGTAGCCGCTGTCTTTTAATTCGCTGAACTATGTCAATGTCGTCATATATCTCGTACAGCTCATCGTTCCATCGGATGCGATATTCGCCGTGGCCAACGCGCAAAGGACCATAAATCTTTCGCAGAATTTTTCTCTCGAAAACCCGTAACGTCGACTCATCGGTTGCTGTCATCGCCCAAGCCTCTGCACCATATAGCAGGACGGGAATTATGAGCGACTTATAGAGTTTGGTTTTTGTTCGTCGAGAGAGGACTTTACTTTTCAATTGCCTACTCAGTCCGAAGTAGCACCTGTTGGCAAGAGCAATCCTGCGTTGGATTTCCAGGCTGACATTATTAGTGGTGTTAATGCTGGTTCCTAAATAGACGAAATTATCTACAACTTCAAAGTTATGACTGTCAACAGAGACGTGAGAGCCAAGTCGCGAGTGCGACGACTGTTTGTTTGAAGACAGGAGATATTTCGTTTTGCCCTCGTTCACTACCAGACCCATTTTCTGTGCTTCCTTGTCCAGCCTACAGAAAGCAGAACTAACGGCGCGGGTGTTGAGGCCGATGATATCAATATCGTCGGCATACGCCAGCAGCTGCACACTCTTATAGAAGATGGTACCTTCTCTGTTTAGTTCTGCAGATGCTCGAACTATTTTCTCCAGAAGCAGGTTGAAGAAGTCGCACGATAGGGAGTCGCCTTGGTTCTGAAACCCGTTTGGTAATCGAACGGCTCGGAGAGGTCTTTTCCCGATCCTGACGGAGCTTTTGTGTTGTTCAACGTCAGTTTACACAGCCGTATTAGTTTTGCGGGGATACCAAATTCAGACATCGCGGCATAAAGGCAGCTCCTTTTCGTGATGTCGAAAGCAGCTTTGAAATCGACGAAGAGGTGGTGTGTGTCGATTCTCCTTTCACGGGTCTTTTCCAAGATTTGGCGCATGGTGAATATCTGGTCGGTTGTTGATTTTCCAGGTCTGAAGCCACACTGATAAGGTCCAATCAGTTTGTTGACGGTGGGTTTTTAATTTCACACAATACGCTCGATAGAACCTTCATATGCGATGTTGAGGAGGCTAATCCCACGGTAGTTGGCGCAGATTGTGGGGTCTCCTTTTTTATGGATTGGGCATAGCACACTTGAATTCCAATCGTTGGGCATGCTTTCGTCCGACCATATTTTACAAAGAAGCTGATGCATGCATCTTATCAGTTCTTCGCCGCCGTGTTTGAATAGCTCGGCCGGCAATCCGTCGGCCCTTGCCGCTTTGTTGTTCTTCAGACGGGCAATTGCTATTCGAACTTCTTCATGGTCGGGTAATGGAACGTCTGCTCCATCGTCATCGATTGGGGAATCGGGTTCTCCTTCTCCTGGTGTTGTGCGTTCACTGCCATTCAGCAGGCTGGAGAAGTGTTCAATAAGTCAGTCACTTCGTAGTAATTTACCAGCATCAAGCATCAAGCATCAGCCGTCAAGAAATTGAATAAATATTTAGAATTCCTCAATAGAGTTTTATTCTAAAAATTATCTCAGTAACTTATTCTCTATTTAGCTCTCAAATATATTGAATACTATGTACACTACCATTTTATTTTTCAGTAAAATTCAAAGTTTTATTCTTTATCTTGGAAAAGTTATTTAAGGCAATCTACATTTTCGCTCCTGCCAAAAGGAGTTTTCCATATATCAAAAAGCAATTTAGAAATTTGCTTAGTTCCAAAAACCGATTTACTTTGTATCTAAAACTTTTAGCTGTCTGGTCAGTTAAGTATTGTCATCGAAGTCATATAACATATTGCATTTCTCACGACAGCTGGTTCTACGTTGCTTAATTGGTAATGCGGCACACCTAACTTTTGATTAACATTAACACCCCCAACATAATACAATTATAGACAAATATAATTTATATCTTTCTTATAAGTATTATATTTACATATATACTCACATACATCACACATAATTAATTTTATTATTGTGAAATATTTTCTTTCGTGCTGGATTAGCAATCGGTCGCGAAAACAAGACATGTGAGGCATGTTTTCTTACAAGGTCGGACATTTTGTATGTTTAGTTAATTTTTATTAAAAGGTTTGCTTGCATGCGTTTTGGTGCGACCTTTGCTTATAAAATGAACCAAGAATCGGACGCATTCGAAATATTGACTATGACAGTCAAAAGCAACGTTTATCGGTGGTACAAAATGTTCTCAGAGAGAAGATGTGAACGATGAAGAGTGTGCCGGACATAACAAGAAAAGACGAAAACATTAATGAAGTGAGGAAGATAGTATTGGCCAATCGTCAAATCATCATTAAAGAAATTGCTGAGGCATTAAACATATCGATTGGCTCGTGCCATTCACTACTAAGCAATGATTTGGGTCTTAGTCAGGCTCACTTTCGATCAAAAACGGCATCACATTGACATTACTCAGGAGATGTTGAGCTCGGTCCACGACAACCCAGATCTGACCCCGAGGGTCATAACTGGTGACTATGACTACGAAACCAAATCATCAATCATCCCAGTGGAAGTTGCCGCATGAGCCGATACTGTGAAGGTATTGCTTAGTTTTCTTCGATTGCAGGGGTTTCGCGTATCATGAGGTTTTACCAAAGGCTCGTACGATCAATAAAGAATATTACCTGCAAGTAATGAGCAATTTGCACGAAGTAAACCACCAGAATCGGCCGGATTTGTGGATGAACAAAATTTTGGTTTGCATGCACGTGTGCGAATATTTGGCCAAAAATAGTACATTAATGGTGATGTAGCCACCGTATTCCCCATACCTAGCCTCTTGTCACTTTTTTGTTTCCAAAACTGAATATGCCCATGAAAGGTCTGCACTGCGCTACGCTTGAGCAGATAAAAATTGCCTCGAAGGAGGAGCTAAACAAGATCACAAAAATGACTTTTTAAGATTGAAAACAAAAAGATGGCATGAAACTGGGGTGAATAAATAAAAACGTTCTTGAGAAATACAGAACTCACGACACCTTTTTGAACAAACCAAAATTAAATAAAAAAAGAAACTTTGCCGTACCCCGTTAGATGAGAAATATGATTTTTGTTTCTCAGTTATCATGTCTAAAAATGTTTAAGGTTAGATAGAGTATGCACGGGAGATAGAAAATGCTGTACAAGTGTTGAAAAAATGATGTTGTAATGTCTTTGAAGAGCTTCACTTTTCATAGGACTCAGATTGAATATTCTTCACCGCGCAAAATGTTAATGCCTTGAATAAATTTTAATGTTAAGGCGGATGAAACATAAAATCTGTAGAATCCAGAAACTTGTTGAATGTTGTCTTTTTGAGTTTCACGTGGAAGTGTAATATATCTAATACAGACTTAAGTCCGACAGCTTTTAGGTACAAGCTTTCAACATACATCATCGAACAAACAACCAAGTTGTAGTATACACCGAGATAGGTTCAAAAAAGACGTTCTTTTCCACAACAAAAAAAGTTTTATACCGAAATAAAAATATATATATAGATGTGCCCCACCTACAATTGACGCTCCCATAAAAGCATTTTCTCTCCTTGAGCGTGACATATTGCTTCCGAATAAGTTAGTGCTCAAAGACAGACTGTAAAACGCGAGTGATTACGCGCTGACCCGACAACAATGACAAACTTTACGTTACGTAAAATTGCAACAAAATAGTCATGTTTGCGCAATCAAGCATTAATATGTGCATTCTATGCTACCAGAAGCTCTATTACATCACACAAAATGCAAAATTTAAGAAACTAGCGAAAACGTTTAACACAGCGATGTACCAAAGTTCGTCAAAAACAAAGTGACTATATGAAAACACTTTGATGTATATTTAAATAAATTTATTTGTTAATCTAGAGGTTTAGTAGCTTGCAGATACTTTAAGTCAGCACTTAAGGCCGCATCATTAATTTCGGCCAAGCATTTGTGTGGCATAAGCTCCGACTAAAGTTTCGACTCATTCATCATTTTGCAATTCACGTTCGTCATTGTCATATAATTCAGCTGAAAGAGCTAATTAGATCGTGAAATATGCTTTCGCTTGGTAATCGAAATCTGTTGGGTGCCTCGGGAGGAGATTTTGCCAACAATCAATGATCTTATGACTCGACAGCGAGTATTGCTCTAAGCTACAGGAAACTTCTATTTTGCACTTTTATTAATTTATGTGCTAATTGTTGCTCTTTTTCGCTTTCAAATTAAATTCTCGTGTTGGAAACAATGAACTAATGGCTGTCACTTGTTAGCTCTGTGGCATCATTGGCAAAGTGCGGCGGGAGTCTACAGTCCAAATGCATATATTTGTATATGTATACATAAAATATAATATTTGTATGTAAGCATAGTGAATTAGGTTGAGTTTTGGGGCAATGGATGTTCCAAAATAAAATATGGCTAACAAAAAGCAGTCACAACTCGAATCAAGTCGTGTGGCTGAGACTGTGGAAGATGAAAAAAATATGAAAAAATAAGAGAAAAACATAAACAAAATGTGAATAACTATTATTTTTCATTTAGCAAGTCATAAAACAACAAAGTAATAAAACAAAATGCTAAGCATTTGAAGTCTATAAAAAGGCTGAAGCCCTCAAAAGCTTAGAGATGTCAATGACTCTAGACAAAATAGTAAAAATTTTTAATGGAGGAATTTCTAAATAGTTGCGTCACACAAAATTATGGTTGGTAATGTTAACATAAAAAAATTCTCAAGTATAACTATCAGATAGTAATATATTTTAACTATAAGAATAACAATTAAGGAAGGGCTAAGTTCATATGTAACCGAATACTTCATAGTCTTGTAACTTGTCAAGCATAAAAGTAATAAAATAAGAAAATTTTTACGAACCAAACCTATTTAAGGCATTTCCATGTGATATTAAACCTTCACTTAATTAAGTATAGTATTATAAAATTTTTGAATTCTTAAGATTTTATTAAAATAATTATATCCAACTTTAAAAACAAAAATTTTAAGAATTATTTCGAAACAATATTTTTTTAAAACCTGTCAAAAAAGTTTTTCGTTTCGCTTCGAGTTTAATCATTTTTAATTATACCCTGAACAGGGTACACCAAATTTTCCACGAAGTTTGTAACACTTCATAGGAAATGACTTATCAGCAGGATGGGCCAAGTTCAATTAGCCATATCCACCTGTATATATAGTACGTGAACTAGTCTTGGAGATATAGATCTCAACATTTTCACAAGTTCTTTTGAGGGAACCGCCGAAACATACAAACTGAAGGATCATATACATGTCCTTGTATGGAAAACTTTTGTGTTTGAAGAGATATTTTCAAGAAAGTTGGTATAAATTATTATGCAAGTCAGTAATGCAATCTCCGAACAAATTGTTCAGATCGGATCAAAATCAAGCCGTTCCATGGAAAACCTTTTATGCCAAAAGAAATGCATCAGTGAAGGGTATTATTTTCTAGTTTTCATTACATTTCGATTTTTGTGTAATTTTATACTTAGATTTTGTATATTTCCCTGTGCATTTTCACCTTTACAAAAGTTGATTTGACAAAACTATGTGAAACTGACAAAACATTGACCATTTAAGTCTATCTATCACTCTAGCACAGATGACTAGATGATGATAACCGAGATAACCGTATAAATTCACAAATTCGTATCTTAGTGACAGCTGCAGATGTAATTCATCCATGAGCGACCCTAACTCACAAATTGATCGTAAAGTTTGACATTTATCGACCGTTATTTTTGATGTTTATACTCGTAGTAACTTGAAATTTTTATCTCGGCCAGAAAATGGAATTAACATTTTCGCGTCCCAGCAACTGTCCATCGATAAATTTAATTCAACTTTTGGTAATGAAGATTCATCAAGGACCAATTTTTATCGATGGTATGGTGAATCAAATCGAGGTCGTAAATAACTCTAGGACGAATATCGTGGAAGTCGTCCAAAATCAGTTATTATAGTGGGATGGAGACAAATTTCTTTCACATAGGATCCAACACAATTTTTGAGCGCTCAAAATACCTCGTGTCGATTGGTCGAAAGAAATGTTAAACAAATACAATAAGGGAGCTTCAAAACATGTCTATAACAACGTGACAGATGATGAATCATGGAGTTCTGCGAATGAACCCGAAAGTAAACAGCAATCGATTGTATGTGTGTTGAACCGAATCTGTTAAAAGCTGTTCGACTAAGAAGCACTTCCAAGCAAATGGTCGCCTGCTTCTTTTGAAAAAAAAAAACTGACCATATCACAACCATACTACTACAAACATTTGTTTGCCAGTTGTCTTTCAAGAAAATAGAAAAATCACCGAAGATGAGTCTGCATCATTTGCATTTTCAACACTAAAAACCTCGATTTGATGAGTTAAGGACCGTAAAGTGCTCACTTGGCAACGAATGACTTATTTTTATTCCCGTTCGTATAAAATAAAGCAAGTGGTCAACGTTTTCCAACCACTAAAGAGGCGATTGATGAGTTCAGAACGGGTGTTATAAGGATATCGCAATCAGAGTGGCAAAAGTGCTTTGAGAATTGATTTAATGCATGCATCATTAACATTTGTTTTTGTTCTCAGATCCATAAATATAACAAGTAACCTACGAAGTTCTGGAAAATCTGTTTTATTTTTATAGATTCGCTCTTATCCCTATAGCTTTTGCGACTTCTTGGTTCTAGGCCAAAATTTTATGTTACTTGAAATTTTTGTTTGAAATAAGAGTTTTTTACGAAGCTATAACCGCTATTGTCTACGTCAATCAAGAAGAAGTTTCTTATGAGGTTGAAAACGGCTAAAAATAGTTCGCAAGTTATTTTAGAAAATTCTCACACGTTGACAGGTTATATCCAAGAATAGGATCATCCGTAGCAGTTCCAAATTACTCCAATCCATTCCACTTCATTTTTAGTTAAAAGGAATAGCATTCTTCATGTTGGAACAAATAATATTCGAAATTTCATTTAAACCAATCTGAAAAGCATACATATGTATATTAGGATAAATTTAATATAAGCAATGAATGAAGTCAATGCGAATAGTTTGTAAATATCAGACAACTATCAAAATGTAAACAGAAAATCCATGAGGAAAACAAAAGGCAACTGATTTTGACATTATGGCCTTGAATCTGTAATATCTTCTACAATTGAATCATGAAGAGCATTGTAGGTAAAAGTTTCCGAAGTTTTACTTCATAATGTGTGGATCATAATTTTCAAAATTTAATTTTGTTTTTCTTATCAATTGTGACTTTTTCAGAGAACAAAATGAAAGAAATTATAAATTTGTGTAAATCATGTGCTTATACATATGTACATATATTATAATTTTTTTTTTTTTGAAAGAAAATCAATTTACGAATAAAATTTTTCGTATTTAATATCGAAAACAATCACATGTGAAAATGAAGTTAAAAACCTTCAAAAACACTTTTGTATTTTTTTCTGGTTTCTAACTGGTATCCCTAAACAAAATTCAAAAAGTGTTTACATTAAAAATATTTTTTCATTTCATCTAAAATATCATATCTAAATATTTTTTGCTTAGAAGCTTTTTGTTCAAGAACTATCTGACAACCAAATGAACTTTATGACGCTTGTGCATCCTTTAAACGTTATTACACATTTGTATGGTCTTTTTTGTATACATATGAATGTGTATGTGATAATATACCTATGAACATACAAGACCCACCAGTACATAACTGTGACACATTTGTCTGCATGACATCGGCTTCAAATTTCAAATTTGAGCACTTTTATTGCCATTAGACGGAAAAACTGTCATAAAATGGAAAAACAATGGAAAATACGTTAGTTGGCTTGCACGAAATGACACAATGATGACGAGGGCATCGAAAGACATTGTGACTACTTTTTCTAGGATTTCGAAAACAGACACCGAACATTGTTTTTTAGGTTTTGTAGGAGGTAGACATGGAAAAAAGACAGCAAAAGATGCCCGGATTAGTGGGCCAGCTTTGTCAGACTGACGGAGGTAAATCGTAAAATTTTTTTTTTATCTTTTAGTGGTGTAATTTTAAACAGTTTCGTGCATAATTATGCACACAAATACATATGCATATGGTATATCCAAGAAGATAATTACAAAATTGCATTTTCCGTGACTCTTTTAAAACATACTCGCAGCATCTTCAAACTTAGTTGGGAATTGTATAATTAATAAAAAAGAAAATCTTCTAAAAAAATATATTTATTTACACAATTATAATATATACAAATTCTTAGGTTTGGATTAGTCGAAAATGTTTTAAAACCCATATTGAGTATCTATAATTTTAAAATTCTAAATTTTTTATCCTCCAACGATTGTCAAATTTTTAAGGTATGTCATGGCGCAACCTTTTATGTCATCAACTAATTAATAGTGATTTCATTATGTTGAACTTGATACAGTACGAGTGCTCCAATGGGTGTGTGTTTTAGGCATAAGATTTTTAATGAGGCACTTTTTAGGAGTTGGTGTTTTGACAGTTGTTACTTGATTTATACTCAATTTGGTTAGCCATTTCAGAATGAACAGACTTTTCCCAGAACAACGTTTGCAAACCGTGAGCAAAATAGTGATTCGTGTCGCGCGAACTTTTACCAATCTCCAGGCTTTTAGAACATTTCCTTATCTAACGCAGTTTGCGTAGATTGAGGTCAGCCAGCTGTATGGCAATCTCCGGAATCGCTCCGGTATAAGTGAGGTCCAAGAAGGCTGCACAGCCCAATCGAAGTACCCCTAGTGGCACTTCTTCAGCCAAATGGTTCATCGAAAAGTATGCATATGACTAACACCTCAATGACTTCTAACTGCTCACTGTCCAAACGCCATCAGTATTTCTTAGATACCCTAGTGAAGTAGTATTTTTCGCAAAAATGCGCCAAAGCCGTGTAAACACATGACAACCCTTTACAATTACACAGAAGGCTCTCTTGGCTTCCTTCATCTTGCACTTATATATAGCCAGTACTGCTTATATGGCGGCCAATCTAATCTCCGTTAGATACAATCTCCACCAAAAAGGTTTCCCCTACCTTTCTGTGGTTTTTATAGAATAGATGCTTTCAAGAGTGGTCCTACATTTGGAGCTGAAGACCTTAACGAGCTCAACGACCGCACCCGTGGAAAGATCGAGTCCCTGTCGAGCACAGTAGGAAGAATTCAGGTCCAAATTTGTATTCCTGTAATTGCTATAGGTTCGACATTTTGTGCGCAAAACGTCAATGCTGAAACTAATGTGTCTGTGATCAGAGAAGGAATGATCGTTTAAACATTCTATTACGATATCAAGAGATGATTCGCCTTGCTAGCAGTCACAAGAATGGTGAAGTTCCCCCTATTGCAGACAGAAGAGTTTCACGACACATAAAATCAAAAAGTTACTAGCCTATCGCGTTTTTGTCCGAGCTTCCTCAGACGTTGTGCGTAGAATTGACATCTGAGCCAAGTATAATGCCGGCTTTTCTTCGTTTGGTTTCTGCCAAAGCCCTCCTCAGCAGAATCGGAGGTGGCGCCAACTCGTCGTTATACGGCATGTAGTCTGAGACAAGCCAAAGTTCTCCGGTACTGGGTGAAGTTACATCCTCAAAAAATCACTATTTGGTATGCTCTATGGCCAGACAGAATCATTGGTTCATATTTCTTCAAAAATGAAGATGTTACAGTCAATTAGGGATGCTAAAGAACCATGATTAAAGACTTATTCGTCCTGAGCTGGCATCCAAACCAATTATAACGCCAGCTCTTCATCGTCTGGCTTCTGCCAAAGCTCTCCTCAGCAGATCTGGAGGTGACGCGCCTCGTCGTTATACAGGATGTAGGTTGAGACAAACCAGAGTTTTCCGGTACTATGGTTGAGGTTACTTCCGCAAAAAGTGTTGTATGGAAATACAGAATTCGTAGCTTTTTTAAAAAATGATGCCGGCCAAAATGTTACAGTCTATTGGAGTAAAGACTTGTTCGTGCCTGTACATATAGGAGGATATTAATGTAGACGACCTTGGGTTTCAATAACATGACGTTACATGCCATAAAGCCAACCAAACAATCAATATGTTGGATGAAACTTAAAGTTCGCTAGACTATTTATGGTGAGGTTTTGTGAAGACGCTTGTCTACGCAGAGCAATTTGAGACGATTGACGCCTTGGAAGGGAATATTTCACGCGTTGTTAATGGCATATGTATAATCACATTTAAGTAAAGGTACTTTTTTCAATAGCCTTTTTTTGAAAAATCACGCGTGAGTCGTGTCAAGCGATGAACCACCTGAGACGGAGCCGCGACCAACACTTGATAGAAAGAATCTTTATCATTAAATTTGAAGTTTCTATGTTTTTTCTTTAAAAAAGTAGGGGACCTCGAAATGGATCACCATTTAACTACAAAGAGGGGTCGAAATTTTTTTAAAACATCATGGCAAACTCTTACCTCTATGATAAAGGCTAAATTTTGTCTTAACATATTAAATTATAAAATATTAAAATGTATTTGAATGAATTATGAGAAAAAAAATGGGAGCATATGGCATAACAGCAGTCTAATGCCTTTTATCGAGGGTAATGCTGTCTTGTAAGTAATGAAAGACACCACTGGAGTGCTTTGTGGATATTGTGTAGAAAGGAGAAAGAAATCAACAACAAAAAAAGTTTAACAGTTGCAGTTCGAGAAAGGACCTCATGTGGCTAATGTGTTAATGTGCGCATAAGAAAGGGATAATCTAAGGTTTGATGAGATGACGATTGGAATAGAAAAATGAGGGCAACATAAAGGGAATCAAACATATGGTTTCAACAAAGAATCCTGCTAAGCTGGACAAACGGAGTAATAAAAGACAAAATGAGAACTGACGAAAAAAAAATTTAAGGATATATGTATGTATGTATGTATATATCTATGAGAGGTATAAAATAGGATAATGCAGCATTTTGATAAATCACCAAATGCGATTAGCGGAAAACGTAGCATATGTTGAAAGTAACAATATCATTGAAAAGCAATTATTGGCGATTTAATTTGCTAAATGCACTTATTTGGGAGCTCAAATGTCGAAATCGCAAAAAACACAACAACAAAAACGCTAGAGAACGCAGCAATGCAATTTAATGCCCTTAAAAATCGCATTGACCCAACTACTTTGCTTTATTTAGTGTGAAATGGAATTAGCGGAAAAGTAGTTCACATGCGACAGCACACACAAACAAACACGAGTGTGTGGAAATAGGTAATGCATGCTGCAATCATATATCAATGTTTGTATGTATGTGCCCTCACATAATCCGCACTGCTTAACACATCAAACGCTTGACAATTCGTCAAAGCGGCAATTGTGCCGTTGACATGTGTGCGGCGCGGCAACAATGTCATAAGGAAGAGGTATCCAGCCGCCAGCATTACTCTCACAGCGCGAGGCATGCCAAAAAAGGAAAGCGATTAGCAAAAAAAAATGAAAAGCATTCATTCATTGCAGCATTAAGAAGAGTTGCAAAAAACACGGTTTGTTGGTTGCTTGTTGTACAAAAACAAAGTCGTTGCATCAGTTGATGCGTAATAATTGCTGACAGCCATCAATCAAGCGCATAAAGGGAAAAATGAAATGAAAAAGTCGAAAAAAAAATATTAATTAAAACGAGGAAAAATTCACGTGTGCGCACGCGCCTCAGCGGGCTGCACTTGCAAAGAGTTAAGCCGGCGGCAAGAAAACAAAAACTAAGTGAAAAGCATGAAAATCGCAACAACAATTGATTACGAAAAAAATTGTATTGTATTTGTTGTAACAGTAATTGCAACGAAATGAAAACAATGAACAGTTTTCACACGGAAGAACGCATTTAATTGCTAACAACGCAGCGTCTTTCCAAAATGTCCACGCTGCACAGTGTTTGGAGTTTTATCAAATATGTTTGTGAAGTTTTTTATAAATGTAAAATAAGGTAGAGTTAATTTTAATATCAATATGTTGTATATGTGCTTACACCTTGTCGTGTGATAAATATTTTTGGTGTTTATACAATTCGCTTTCCTTAAGGGTTTATATCCACAAGCCAGATTTTTTAAATTAATTTTGTATAGCTTTATTTTATTCACTTAATAAAACAATTTAAATTTTCAGAATTTAATATGCTTTCATTCATTTTAAGAAATCTCGTTCTAATTCACCAAAATATAAAGAGTATCGAATCGAACAAACAATAAATTTAAATCTAAGAAACACCAATAATCAGCGGGCAGATCACTTGTGAGTCGTGTCAAGCTGTCATCTTATATTTGTTCAGTATTGTTTGGACCACATAATCGGCCTACTGAGCATTCTATTCGTAACACCATCATCCATCTTGAGTCTCAGTATTCATTATTGGATTATATTCAACCAAATCGACCACGTTCAGCACGCAGTGAAGAAAATATAGTAGCCGTAGCTGAGAGTGAACACGAAGACCGTGGAGAGTCGATTTGGCGCAGTCCGTAGCAACTTGGAATGACATATGGAACTACTTGGCGCATTTTATGTCGAGATCTTAAATTAATAGCGTACAATATACAGCTTGTGTAAGTACCGAAGCCGCTCGACCTTTCCAAGCAACATAGTTTCGCTCTGTGTGTTCTTGAAAAGTTCCAAGAAGATAGCGTACAATATACAGCTTGTGTAAGTACCGAAGCCGCTCGACCTTTCCAAGCAACATAGTTTCGCTCTGTGTGTTCTTGAAAAGTTCCAAGAAGATCCGACGTTTTCGAGCCAAATTTTGTTCAGCGACGAGATCCATTTTTGGTTCAATGGGTATGTAAAGAAGAAATATTGCCGCATTGGGACGAAGGGCAACCTGAAGAGATTCAACAGCTGCCATTTCATCCAGAAAAAAAAGAATTGATGTGGATTTATTGAGAGAACACTTCGGTGAAGAGACAATTTCACGTTTTGGGCCGGTCGATTGGCGCCCAAGATCGTGTGATATCAGACCGTTAGACTTTTTTCTGTCGTAATATGTAAAGTCTGAAGTCTATGTGGATGATTCCGCTTCAATTCATTCGCCATTTACCAGTAGAAATGCTAGGACGAATAATCGAAAATTGGACTTAACGGATGGACCATCTGTGATGTAGCAGCGCAGCCAATATTTGAAAGAAATAATCTTCAAAAAATAAATGTCAAAAAATGTTCTTTCGAATGACATTAAAGATTGCCCATTAAATTTGAGGTTTTTATGTTTTTTCTTTAAAAAAAGTAGTGAGCCTCGAAATGGAGATAGCTGGCATCCACATACTACCTAAGAAACTGAATAATTTTATTGCTGATATGATAAATAATTTTTTTTTACAAGAAGACAATTCTGGAATATGAAAATGACGAACCCAAGACTGCTACTATATATTTTACATTCTAATATATTCTTCCATCTTTGGGGCGCTACAAAAGCTTTGCGAACCCAGTTAAAGTCACACAATGGTGCGCTGCAGAAAGCCTAAAAATATTCTGGTTTAAATTATGCAGCAGTAGGTCCTCTGAGACGGATTTGATAGTTTTGGGCAACTTTTTGTCAATCTATTGAAATAAAAATTCTCCAATAAATCATATAAAGTGAAATTCTGCATTACTGGCAGTCCTTATAGCCGGACAGCTCCAATAACAGGACAAATTTCTTAAACACAATGTTTTAATTTTTTTCATAAAAAAGCAATTTCTTTAACCGGATATGAGTTCGTTTCAGTAACCGCACAATGACACTATTTTCGTACTATTTCGTTCAAATAATCTCTGATAAACGGACAAGATTTCAGAAAGTTTGTCAAGGAAATTGTGTACAATATATGTATGTATATTTTGTTCCCCTTTTTAATCTTTTATTAATTGTCGGTGTTTTGATATAGTTTTTTCTTGCAAGAACAATACGTAAATCGATAATAGAGAACAAATCGCCTTGCGCTGGTGCCCTCTGGTTCGCGGTAGCACAACGGAAACTAATGGGATAATTGTCATTCCTTCACTCCTGGCTGAATTTATTAGTTCAATATAAACATAGTCGTCAGTTGCAGCTTCTGGCTCTAAGAATACATTTTGAATACTCGTTTTTGCCACGGCATCATATTTTAACAGTTCTCTTAGCCGGACAACAGTGGGTGTCCGGTTATGTGGAATTTCACTGTATTTTATAGCATCTTGAGTAAACTTAGTGATAGGGGTAGAAGTACTTATTTATTATATAAAACTATAAATATTAATTTCTCGAAATGATATGCAAAAAAACTATATCAGGGAACAGGTGGAGCTAGCATCTCAATTTGTCCTCGAAACGGAACTGAATGTTTCATATTGTTAATATTAGGTTGTCAAAAAAGTATTGCGGTATTTTCGCTAGTTGGCGCTGAAAGCGCATAGTTCTAGTTTTATTTGTCGCATCGGGTCATGCTATACCTTTTTGGAAAGCTCATTTCCCGCGCTAACACGTGTTTGATTGATTGTCGTTTCTTTTAAGTCGTTCGTGAGTTAAAGCGTCGCAAACATGGAGCAAAATAAAGAGAAAACACGGCATATTTTACAGTACTACTACGATAAAGGCACAAATGCATCTCAAGCCGCCAATAAAATTTGTGCAGTTTATGGACCCGATACAGTTTCCATTTCCACCGCACAACGATGGTTTCCACGTTTTCGTTCTGGTATAGAGGTGGTCGAAGATGCGCCACGCTCCGGAAGGCCTGTCGTCGAAAATTGCGATAAAATCGCTGAATTGGTCGAAAGAGACCGGCATAGTAGCAGCCGTAGCATCGGTCAAGAGCTGGGCATGAGTCATCAAAAATTCATTTCAATTTCAATAAAAACAAAATTCAATAAAAATACCGCAAGACTTTTTTGAGAACCCATTATTTGATCAAATCATTCCCCAAATGCGCTACTGTCTCATCAAACAACTAGAGTAGAGACTAGCAATAGTGCAACAGACTATCGCGGCGCTACGTAATTGAGCGGGTGGCTTGCACAAAGCTGGTCGAGTCAACAGCTGTTAGCGCGGAGAATGCAGTAACGCAATGTGAATTAAAATGCAACAAATGGAAAATGTATTGTGTTTCAGAAAATGAAATAAAACTAAAAATAGTAATATCACAAACAAATCGATGAGATAAGCAAACAAACGACTGAATGCAATATTTTACGCAAAAAAAGTTTAATACAAAAAAAATTTCATTACTAGTTTCGCAATTAGCAAACCTTAACATTAAAACCGAAATGCATTTAATGCGCGCATATCACGCATGCGCAACAGTTGCTGCTTTAACCCTCAAAGCATGCATCGTTTAGTGCGCCAGCTTTTTTCTATAGTTTTTTTGATGGCTGGTAATCGCACTGATAATCGTCTGATCGGCGCACGTTTTTACGCTTCAGTGAGCCGCCACGATTTGAGGGAGCAAGCAGGCGCAAACACACGTCAATGCATTTAGCGATTTAAATGCACATTACACACAAATATACATACATGCATAAGTACATGAGTGCACACACTCATGCATACAATGCTTTATTATGCACTTTCGCAATTTCCGTTGAATTAACTTCCGGTCGGAAGGGTGAAGTAAAATGCAAATTCGCAGTGCAACCTTTTGCCCACTTTAATTATTTCCGGTCAATTTTCAGCTAACTGTGCTAAATTGCCAAACTGCGGGGTTCGATTTCGTATGTTTATACCTACATATACATACATATGTATAAATTATATACAGATATATATAAACGAGTGCTTATAAGTTCGTAAAACGATATGTTTAAGCTTCTCACATTGATTGCCACATCAAATGCATGCAGCGCTAATTTTCAATGTCTGAAAATGCATGAAATCAATGTGCATAATACACTTCACAAATTGAAAACTGAATTGCATTCAAGCTTGCAACTATAGCATAAACAATTTAACTTCGTTGCAATTGAGTTGCTGGTCAAAGCATTTGCCTCCAATTATTCGACTAATGATTTGTTAAACAATAAAAGGCATTTAAAACGATTTTAATTTGTGTGTGAAAAGCTTTAGAGGTCATGGGAAAAATATACTTTCATACATACATATATATTTCAAAGACGTATATATAATATATATCAATATTGTGAAATAAACCGCGAATGAATAATATCTTCACTTTTGAAAGATGTAGAGGATGATCTAAGAAGATGTACTTTTTTCAATAGCCTATTTTGACAAAAAAGTCATGTTATAAATTTCATGATATTTTTATTCAACTCTATTACGAAAATTATCATAAAGAATGTGTTTCGCGCGCTACAGCATCACCCATCTTAAGACGCATCATTCAGTATTGGATAATATTCGTCGAAAAGTTCCGAGAAGATCCGACGTTTTCGAGCCAAATTTTCTTCAGCAATGAAGCCCATTTCGGATAATTTCACGTTCTGTGCCACCGACAACGTGTGATATCACGCCGTTAGACATTTTCCTGTGACGATATCTAAAGTCAAAAGTCTATGCGAACAATCCCGCTTCGATTCTGGGCTTGCAGTAAAATACCACGTGTGTTATTCGCCAGTTACCAGTCGAAATATTTTACGAGTCATCGAAAATTGAACTCAACGGATGGACCACTTTTGTATTTTTTCTTTAAAAAAAAGTGGAGAACCTCAAAATGTATCACTATTTATAACTGGTTTTACTTCTTCGTTAGATGCTACCGCTAAATATTGCAAGAGCTGCACTTTTAGGGGAGTCATCGCATGTGACAGCATGTTTTTTAGGATTAATTTTCTACGACCAGTAAAGACATATATAGATCTGATTTTTATATCATTTTTTAACATATGTATATTTCGACAGCATAAAAATTAATTTTAAAAATATTGCGTGTTACATGACTTACAATGTTCTTAACACCACGCCTCGAAAAAATGGACACGCGATTCCGGTTGCTTGGCTTATTTGAAACAACAAAATGAGCGACGTTTTAATATGTAAGCCTAAATGCACGAATGATTTAATACCAAATTAATATACCAAAAATCGGACTTTTGGTAGACATTTGAAAAAAAATTGCGCTGTTTGCGTGTTGTCTTTTTATTTTTTGCTATAAAAAATTTTGAGAATTTTTAATTACTAAAAGATGATATACATGTGCTGAGTGTACTCTACAAATTTCAAGTTATTTAGTCAAGCCGTTTTTGAGATATGATGGAGGATAGTGTGAAAAACACAATTTTGAGAAAACCATGTTTGAAGTTTCAAGTTCGCTTAAACAACTACTGAACAGCTTCTTATTCTAACTGAATGAATTAATTTTTAAAAATCATTTTCCTACCGTATTCTAGACATTTAAAGAAAACAATTTATGAAAAAGACATTGATTTTTTGAGCCCATCACATTGGAAGACCCTCTTAAGATGATTCCGACTGCCGAATGGATATTCATATAAATACTCCAAAAAACAAGCAAGACCATCTACTTACTATAGACATGTTTCTTAAGCTTCGGCAAGCAAGTCAAAATTCGGACATGTTATTATTGATCTAATGTTTACTAAATATAATCTCTGAAGAGATATATTCTATCATTGAAACCATTAAGACCTGTATATAAACAATTTGTTATTATTACAAGCTAGTTCTAACGGATATTTTCCTTGGTTTTCAGTGAGGTAATACTTTTTTCCGAGTTCAACTCTTTGATATTTGTTTATACTCAGTTGGGTTTGGCATTTCACTGTAAAAGACTTACTTCGGAACAACGTCTGCAAATCTTGAAATTTTATTACGAAAATAATTATACGGTATCAATAGAAAAATACCCGAATGAATTCATCCGTTAACGCGCGAAACAATTGAAACTGTACCCATGCACTTTATGTAAGATTTTGCAAAAGGAGGTTGGGCTACGGCCTTACAAAATCCAATTCGTGCAAGAATTGAAATCGAACTTGAGAGTCGTTCGGTGCAGGCGCCCAAAGCGAGATGGCCACTTTAGGTTGAATAGGTACGTTAACAAACAAAATTGTCGCATTTGAGGTGATGATAATCCACAAGCCTAGGGCAGTCGTAACTGTTTGGCAGAAAGGATCTTTGGTATATATTTCTTCAAAAATAAAGTCGGCCATAATGTTGAAATCAAACACTTTGAAGCCAATATTAATGACTCTTTCGTGTCTAAATTGAAGAATGTTGAGGAAGTGACCTTAGGTTCCAATAAGACAGTGCTACATACCATACAGATCTTTAATCCATTTATTGAAGGAAACTTTTGGCGAGCGCTTTATCTTTAGTCGTGGGCTGTGGCGTGGCCTATCGTGCCATTTAACACCGCTGTAGTAACTTTTGTGGGTTTTACTTGTCTCCGTAAATAAGTTCAAGACGATTGACTCAGGAAGGGAATATTCGGCGCGTTATTGCTGAGGTACGGCCTCAGTTGCTACAAAAAGATCGAAATTAAGCCTTTCAGCTGGAATTTATTCGAGCCCGCTTGCGCGATCACTCAGATTAGGTTTGATGGTTGGTCCAGAGATCGCAATGCAATGCTTTGTGCAGCCATAAAAATATATCGTCTGTAGTACGAACTTATAAGTCAGCAAAACACCTTGTAGACAAGAAATATTCATTTAGGCGTTTAGTTTCTATTCTCGACAGTTCAGTAAGATATCTGAATAATAATTTCTTTGAAAAGCTGCAATCCGAAGCAATAAATGTGCTGTTACCTAAATGGCCGCAAACTCGGCTTAAAAAGGGACTACAATAGTCAGTGACTCTGAAGTTGATAGAAAGTTCCTGGCTATATATCCCTCCATAAAACTATCAAACTTTCCCCAAGCTTTGATCCATTCGTAAAGAAATTCACACTGTCTCTCTCTTCCAACAACTTCTACTCACACACAACTCTCTCGCCAGAGTTCGGTTTGGCGACTACATGATCCAAGTATGAAGTCAAAGAGTGATCCGGTATGAAGTCAAAGAGTGTGAGAATTTTCGAATGTTCAGACATGTTTTCATTTAGAAACAGAGATTCTCTACTTTCTTAGCAACTTTCTCTGCCATACACCTTCCAGCGATATCTATAGGCAATAAATATATGCAAAATGGCATTTGTCCTATGGTTGGAGTGGACCATAGAGCACCACTTACGGTGATGAGTACTGCTCGTTGCAGCATGTCTAAAAAAACACCTTTAGCAATACGAAATATATTGCTTTTTTATCCTAATATAACATATGGTCGTAGAGGCCTTATTGAAAAAGGTGATCAGAGAGATTGGTTCAGAATCCGCCATTTTGTTTCAGAATTTCAAAATAATGTATATACTCTAACAGATGTATTAGGGTTAAATCAGGTAATGGTTAGGTAGAATAGTACCGAAAGTATACTGAAATGAAAATTGAAATATGAAGAAAAAAGCAGTTAGAGTCGCCGTCTGTCTTAGGTCTACTTGTGCAGTATAAACCCAGCCACACGCCTTTCATATGAAATAATTTCGACGCATGTCGTGTAGCGTTCACTATTGATAATGTTATCGAAATAACTCGTTAACAAAATTAGTACGGAGGGATAAAAACACCCACATAAAACCCATCGACTCAAATATACATATGTTACATATCCATTATAACATCACTAATCATAGCACGACATACATATGTCTATGAATATACATATATTAGAAAAAATCTATAATTTTTTCAAAACTTATACAAATATTTTCCAACATCCCTATCTATTTTATAGACATACGTACTACACTTCAACTAAACCCGAGCAATTGACTTTTGACTAAAACCCAATGACTTGAAGAGATTATGAATATTACAAAATGACTTCAAATGACCAGATAAAAGCACGTTTTTACACAAACAAATACATGGTTACTTGTATGAACCCTCTTTAACAAAATAATCACAAAACAAAAATCAACCATTAATTGACCTAACGGAGGCGCCAGACAGTCACCAGTGCAACTAAAAATAATACACAAACACACACAAATAATAAAATCATCAACTGCGCGACTGAAGTACCACAATCGAAAACACCATCAGTGACAGCAGTGCTCGAGATAGGCACTTTAACAAAAAATACATTTTTTTTTTTTTTTTTTCAAAAAAGGAAATTTGAAAAGGGTTGCTTTACATGCATTCTAGCACTCGAAGGAATTAGAGCAGCAACACAAAAAACCAAAACAAAGCAAACGAAAAACAGGCGGCATTGAAATGAATAGACAAAAAATCCATAAATCAAAATCGGGAAATAATGAGAAAAAGGATAAATGCATACAAAACTGAAATTACACACACAACAACAATGAAGGAAGCGGAAGAGTGCAATCATTAAAATTAGAAATTAGGGTTGCAGTGTGGCACATGTGCGTTCGATCGGCCGCTCGCCTGATGGTGCCGTTAAGGACGGTAGAGTAGTGAGCACTCAACAATCGACAGATTGCGTCGTGAAGTGCTGCGAATGATGCACTGCCACCGGTGTTGTTTTGCTATTGCATTTGGTTGATGTGTTGGTGGTGGTGGTGGCGACAATGTGTGATGCGTGCCAGAAATGGCATTTTTCGAAATTAGAACGATCTAACGCAGGAAATGCAAGAGCGTTAATTTTGTCTCTCTTTTGTTACCGTTTTAATTAGCATTCCAAGTGAAAAAGCTTGTAAAAATCACCAAAAATAACAAAAAATAAAAATAAATATGGTTGTGATTCATTTTGTTGATTTTTGGTTGAATCACTTGTGTTGTGTAATAAATTTCAATTTTAGACAAAAACATATAAAAAATAAATTATAAAAAAGTGTTGGTTAATTTTGGAAACACGTTTTCATGTTCTTTTCTAACGCTTTGAATACCGTTGTCGCAACAACCACAAGGCAGATGTTATGCAAATATGGCATTATTCAAGTGTATTGTTCGGCTATATTTGTTCGTGTCGAACGGTAAAGAGTTCTCTTTGTGTAGGGAGGAAAGTCGTCATCATTTGTATTTGAAATGTACGTTAATCCAAATGAAATTTCTTCTTTTCCATAAAAGCAGTTGCAAACTCATTAAACGTTATAATTGGAAGAGTTTCTTAATGAGTAGCGAAAAAAAACTTTTTATTTTACTTACCGGGCATCTGTATATATGTACATAGATCGGCCAAATTAAAAATCTGGAAAAAATAAAAATAAATATAAGAAATTGTTTTCTAATCGATTATTTAAATCATATCGAGGTATGTACTTAGGCATGCCATAAATTCAGTTACAAAGTTTGCAACACAGTGAGGATAAATTTGCACAAAATAGTGCAATAGTTTGGGGAGCTCAAAAAATCGTATTGCGGCGATTGCTTACATAAATAAAAAGAAATTTAAGAGCCATAAAAATTGCAGAAAGTAACAGATGAAAGTTCAAAGTTCCAGCTGTTGTAATGGTTTGGTGGAGAGTTTCCTTAAAGGCGTTACCTGTCTCCAGTTCTGTGAAAAAGAGTTTAAAACTGGAGCAAGAAAGTACCAGCAAGGTGTTTTAGAAGGCGTGGTGAAGTTGTTAAGCAATACTCTCTTCGATAGAGAGCAAAATTATAATCCAGCACACAAGGCAAAACCCACTCAACAGTGGCTTCAAAGCAATACGAGTATACGTTTCAGAGCTGCAGATGATTGGCCGTCTGGATTTCCAGACTTGAATTCATTGGACTAGAGTTTATGGTCAGAGTGAGAGCACGTGGCCTGTTAAATATCCTGCAGAAAATCTCACAAAATTTTTAATTTTGTTCTGCATCGTCAATACCAAAAGCAACTGTGGGTACTGATTTTGTTTAAGGGCTTTCCTCGGGTAAAAACGGCATTTCTTTTAACAATTTTTTTCTAATATAAAAAATTAAATATTTTTTAGAATTTTTTATTGTACAACATACACTATTAACAAAGAAATTCTGAAATTTTTGGATAAAATATTTTAAAATCGCTATTGCGACGCTATTTCCGGTGACCCCTCGGAAAAAAAGGTGCGCCCGCGTTGGCAGGATAACTCCTTACAGGATCATCAAAAGTGAAAAAATACGTGTTTTAGTTAAAACCTTAACTTAGAACTTGGACGAAGGGAAAAAAACTGAAAATAAAATTTTTGGCAGACATTTTTATAAAAAAATTAAAATTTCAGTGAAAATTTCGTGCATTTTTTTTCAAATAATTTTAACCGAAAAAAAGTGCTTCGTCCAAGTCTTTAAAAATGTATCTCAAAGACCTGTGTAACATTTCATGAAGATCGGTTGAGTAGTTCTCGAGAAATCTTGCCAACCAACTTCGAAAGTACAGTTTCGAGAAAAACGTATTTAAAACCGGCGTACAAAGTCTCAAGGCTGTATCTCCGAAACTATTACTCAAATCAACTTGAAAATTTAGGTCAATATTCTAGATGTGTTGTAGAATTGAATAAGACATTAAAAAAAATCGATTTTTTGAAATCCGTAAACCCATGTAACCTCTTAATGACCGAATCGCTTGAGGGCTTTTGTGAAGTCATTCACCCATATTTTAGTGTATTAATATTTATGCCCCAAAGAAGTAGAATGCGTGGTCCATTTTTTTAATGGTCTGAGTTTTCAACTGAACTGAACGCCAATCAGAGGAAATTCGTCTTCACGCTAGGCATTCGTGCAGGTATGTTTCCTGATGAAGTCCACCCTACACAACTACAAACCAATGTAAATTAGCAGAACACGACAACCAACGGAACCGTCCTAAGTACTTTTGCAGAAGTCAAAAACCGTGGGTTTGCAGAGACTTTGGTCACAATTGGCGAAAGAGCTTCTTGGTTGAGTCCGAAAGAAAAGTGTAAGCTAATACTGCGGTTTCTTTAGCAATAATTTTCTTTCCATAGGAACTAGAGTAAATTTAGACTTAGACTTCAAAAGAATATAGTACTTTATCATAGAATTTCTAACTAAAGGAACAAGAACGAATGCAACACCGAAATATAATACTTTCATGAGTTCCAAAATTTCGTAGCGACTCTACACAGCTTCGTGATAGTTCCTAAAATGTCAGACGGAAAATGAGTTAAAAACTGTTAGAAGTTCCATATTAAGATTAACTCTCCTAAGAACCAATACTGATGAGTTTACAACAGATTCAATCAGTTGACAATATCTTTTCTTCAATACATTATTTATTTCAAATGAGTGAGAGATTGAAATTTATTATGGTGCGTAGAGCAAGAAAACATTTTAGATGTTATTGAGAGAGCGGTTAAACGAAGAAGGTTGCCTTTTATATTCCGAGTTTCGAGAAATAGAAACATATTTTAAACATCGAAAACACCTTCTGAGTTTTCCAAAATATTCTCCATTAAGATCTGTGCACTTTTTCATGCATTTCCACCAATTCTCAAAGCACTTTTGCCACTCTGATTGAGGTATCACCAAAATATATCTTTTGAACGCATCAACCGCCTCTTCAATTGTCAAAAAGAAGTTATTTGGTGCCACTTCAGGACTGTGCGTATAATGACTCATCAAATCGATGTTTTGGGTGCTCAAAAATGGAGTTGTTTTAGTCGATGTGTAAGAGTTAGCATTGTCGCGGTAAAGAGTGATCTTCGACGGTTGGTTTTTCTGATTTCTTAAAAGGCAACTAACAAGTAAATGGTTGCTTACGCACCAGCCCACTAGTCAATTTGCACACAGCATTACTGTTTCCGGACCAAGAACTGATTTTGGATGACTTCCATGAAATTCGTCTTGGATTGAGCTACGACCTCGATTGGATTCACTATATCCTCGATAAAAATTCACCCTTAGTGGATATCCATTAAGTTCATCTATGCACTCTTGGTGAATTATTTCATGTCGAAAGTTGTCAAAAATAATCTCCCGAAAATTTTCGCAATTTAATTCCATGTTTTAGTTAAGAAGATTTTTTTTTTAATTTTTTCACTCTTTTAGAAAGCCGTCCATGGTAATAAAAAATGTGTTTAGTTTGTGGACTAGAGATAATTTTAAACAAAACAATCTTCCTTACTGCCAGACTTTTTTAAGAGGTCTTCCCGGTGATTGGCTACAGAACCAAAGGAATCCAAAAATTTTCCAAATGAGTAACCGGCTTATACCATAAAATGCATAAATTTCTGTAAGTGTATATTATTTTTATATCCTCAAAATCTTCAAAAAAAAGGCTTCCCAAAAACTTGTTTTACTTGTATTATTAGATGAGTGCTTAAAATTTCTCTGAAGGTATTTACAGCTATGGTAAAGTCAAGAAGTATCTCTGTATTAATTGTAGTTGTAACTATGCTGAGGGTTTTTGCTTCTTGCAAAAATTTCGTAGTAATTATTTTACCTATCTAGCTGTATATTATGCTTGAATTATGTTTCCTTAACCATCCTAGCCTTCGAAGAAATATCTGTCTATTGTATTTATATAATTTTTTTTTGCTTCTGGTTTTGAAGAAAATAGAAATATATTGGGTAATCAGGCGCACAAAGTACAATTTGATACCAATATAAAGTCAAAGCACAAATGGTAAATATATGGTATATATTACATAAACGAAGTAGGAGTAGAAACGGTATTGAGGATCCATACACCGCAATCGTATTCAATTAAAAGTGTGCCCGATTAGTATGTGATAGCCTATAAAACTGTCACATTACCTTACTCAACGGCTATTGTTTAGATTTTCAGTCTAAAGCAACTCAAAACATATCAAATTTCATACTAAAACACGCGACATAACAACAAAATGGAAATAAGGTAGCAAAACGGATAAAAACCGTGCTATATGCTCTCGTGGATACATCCACACATATGTACATTTAGTACTCGCTGCGTGCATTTGCTTCTTCATGCAACCGAGTCTCCAAGAGCGAGTGTAGAGCAAATGCGAACACGCATGAAATCGATTTGCAACGAGGCAAATGCACTTCAGTTGTTGACAAGTGCAGCGACGCATGCGCACTTGAAGCTACCCGCAGTGGCCCACACCTTCCGTAGTACATACATATGTATGTATGTACATATAGTGCACATTTGGACACAAAGAACGAAAGATATTTCTTACATTTACCTTTTTTGTATAAATATTTAGTTACAAAACCATTTTTTAATGCGTCAGTGCGTATTTCTGTGGAAATGTCGGCCAAGCGGTAATAATTGCAGCACTTGACTTGTACGTAGGCCGTTAAGGGGAAACCTTAGAAGCAAATAATGTTTAAACAGAGCGACGCTGGAAGTGGGTGTCACACTAATTGTTGTACGCTAAAGTGTGTAGAAAATTATGATAAAGAAGGAATGTGAATGAGTTGACAATATAGTAAGAAAGTAGCAGTCAGGAAAAATATATTTTCTTCTCAAACATATTTTATTCCAAAAACATACATTTTTTTGTTTTCAAAAAACTTAAATTTCTCAAAATTTTTTATTGTATTTATTTTAAGAAAAATAATGTTTTTCAAAAACGTAAAACTTCTCATAAAAAAGTGTTTTTTTTTCAAACTTTAAAAACTTAAATTTCTCAAAACGTTTTCGTTGAATTTGTTCTTTAATTTTTTTTATTAAAAATAATTTTTTCCAAAAATGTTAAATTTCTCAAAAAAAAAAAAAAAATTTTCTCAAACTTTTTAAAACTTTAATTTCTCAAAATTTTTTCATTGTATTTGTCTTTTAATTTTTTTTTTCAAACTTTTTTCCCCAAAGGACAAATACAGACATAGTTTTCGTAAAATTGTTAATTATATCAGTAAAACTCATTTTTGATTAATTTGATCTTAATTCATTATTTGAGAAGTTTTTGTAAGTAAAATTTTGTCAAACATTTTTTTTGAATTCATTTTCTATCTCAATATTTTTATGTTATTGTTCTCTGATTTTTTTTGTTTTTCAAAAGTCAATCAATTAAAAAAAAAATTAAAATTTCTCAAAATTTTTTATTTGTATTTTTTTCAAGACAAATAATTTTTCTCAAAAAAGTAAAATATTTAAAAAAAAATTCTTGTCTAACATTTTTTCTCAACATGTCTCTGTTTTCTTTTAATTATATTTCTAAAACTAAGGTTACCTTGTTTAGTACAGCTATTGTTACTTTAATAGTAATTCATTATTTGACAATTTTTGTAGTAAAATTTTGTCAAACATTTTTTTCTCTAAAAACAATTTCTCACTGGAATGTTTTTTTTTTATTTTTTTACATTTTTGCCAATTCTTTTTTATATTTGAATTTTTTTTGAGGTTTCTCAAAATTTTTTTTCTCAATCTTATTATCAATCTTAGTATATAAGTTTTTTCTATTCCTAAATATTTTGTTTAGTTTTTTAAGGAGGAATTTATATTTTTAATAATTATTAATTATTTGCACACTATTTTTGTTTTAATACAACACACTAGTAGCCGATTAGTGTCTGTTTAACAATAACAAAAACATTTCAAAACTTTAGTCTTCATTAATTTATGACTTAATATCGCCGAAAAAGTTGAAAACAAATATTTAAAGTTAATTCATTGACAAAAATTAGTGGGCGTCTGCCTGAAAATTTTATTGCTTATATGTACATATTTATGAATATTTATTATCTGTATATAAATATGTACATACATATATACATATGTACATATCACATTTGTGTTTTACTAATCAGCTAATGAGCGTTATTTACTTTTTTTTCTATTTACACACGTAAACAAATTTGCCCACAAATGCGCTCAAATAGTTGGCAACGCCATCACATGTTCGAACGAATGGTTGTAAGCGCATCGGTTGCGTTGAAATAGCTTCAAACTTGTTTTGTTTTGTTGCGCTACATTGAGTTCGTGGTTAATCCGATTGGCGAGATAATAAATAACAAAAATATTTGAATGAAATTTATAAATCATCTGGATATAAAAAATACTTTCATAAATTTATTTGAAAGAACAACTCTTAAATGGAACAATTAAAATCAATAATAAGCTGAATTGAGCCGGGACTCCATTTGGTCAAATGAGAAAAAAACACAGGTGAACTTTTGTAGCATTTAAAAGTAAAAAATATCTTAAACTCGATTTTAATGGGTAAATTTGTATGACACCCATATGATATAGTAGTTCTATCTGAACGATTTCATCGTAGATTATAGCGTTGACTTGGACAATCATTTGTTCAGAGTTTTGTGAAAATGAAAAGTTTGCCATACAATAATTTCATTTCGATCGATCAAACTGTATGGCAGCTACATATATCCCTTAGTGGTCCGATGACCGCGATTCCGCAGCTTTTTGTGAAGAAAAGTACGTGTGTAATATTTCAGATCTCAAGAACTGAATTACTAGTTCGTGTATATACAGACAGATGGGGAGACAGACGTACATATATAGCCGAATCGACTCAGCTCAACATGCTCATCATTTTTACTCAAATATATATTTCATAGGGACTTCGACGCTTTCTTCGTGATGTTATAAACTTCGTGACAGAATTAATATACCATTTTTGGTTTTTATAGAGCTTGATATCGTCTCACTAATCATAAGTTAACCTTGAATCGGGTATATGCAATTTCCAAGGCAACCCGTTACGCAATTTTGGACTTGACCCGGTTTCGGATAGGGCCAAGAGCTGTTATTTCCGCGATTTAACCTTGTTTGATTAGTTAGGTTAAGAGATGGATCATGACTGAGTTATCATACGGACAACTTATAACACCGGCCCGTACAGATCATAACCTCATTTGATAAGGGTTCAGATAAAACAATTTTTTTTAGCAGAATCGTAAATTATGAAAATTCAAATACAAATTCTCTCAAATTACATTTTTCTTTTTTTTTCTTTTTGGAATTTAACCTTTGGCGTTTTTCGACTAAGAAACCGTATATTCAGGTTATATCAAGTTAAGAATTTATAAAATTTGAACCTCGAACTCAAAGGTTTAAAATTCCAAAAAAACCTGGCAGATTGTAAGCCATAAAGCATCTTAAGTGTTAAAACATTTTTTTTTAAACACAAAAATTTGCTTTTCATATGATATATTAATTATCATTCTTCGCTTAGCCACGAACGAAATTTAGTCCCACGACTTTCACAATTCGTATTATAAAGAGCATTCAAAATCCACAACCCACCGCTGCCGATTGTAGCTCAACAACACGTTCCCATCAGCGCACTGCATGTTGTAAACACAAAACCAGCTACGGTGCTAAGTCAACACATCTTCATTTCCGAGCCACCACCACCAGCGCCACTTCTACCACCAAAGCACCGACCAACGATCGACCAACCAACTAACTCCACAAACGTTAAACGGTGGTGACGAACCACACAACACAAGTGCCGCGAAGCAACCAAGAGCAGCTCAATTTCAATTGCTGGCATTCAGTACGATTTAAGCCGCCAAACGAAGTGAAACGTTCGAAGCGACATAACGCTGTGCGTACCGGTGAAATTAGAAATTACGAGTTGTTCAAACGTCATCCTCGCATCGAACTGCGGCACAACAAGAAACGTAAGCAGAGTCCCTCCTTTAGCCCGTAAAATAGTGGAGGACGCTGATTTTTAATTGAAGGGCAGTGTTTATGAAGAGAAGGGTCGGCGCAGTGAGTTCTGTGCGCATGTGCAATTGATAACAAACGAAGCAGGGGAGATTTACTAATTCTAAAACACAAACGACAAACAAAATAAACGAAGTGAAACACAAATAGAAGCATATAAAGCATACACAATCTAAACAAAAACAAAATAAACAGGAAAAAAAGAAGAATTTATTTCCTTCAGATTTTTACTCTCAGAGCACAAGTCTAAATTAACTCGAGGTTTGTTTACATTTTTTAGTTACTCAAGTGAAGTTGGATTTCCTGTTTGTTGTAGTGTTGTTTCGGAAGTGAATTGGAACGTAAAGAATAATAGATTTGAAAAATTCCAAATAAAAAACGACAGAAGAAATTTAAAGCAATTTGTATGCTGATAATTGGGACGCAAGTGTATCTGGTGAAACGTAATAAAAAACAGTGAAAAATGTTTTAAAAAGATATATACAAACATACATATTTGAAAAAAGTAAAAAAAAAGCAAAAATAAAAATCGAAACTAAATATTGACTACGAACACTTGAAATAATCGACGCGTTAACGGCAAACAACAGTAAAGGCTATTATGCACAGTCTTCAATCGTCTAACGTTAAAGTTGTGTTGACATTTCGCTATTTCAACGCTGAGCATTAAAGCGTTAAATTTACGGTTTTTGCCAAATACCATTTCGAAATAAGTTTTTTTTCTGTGCGGTGCTGGAATTGTCAACTGACCGGTGACCGGCGTCGTTACACTGCCGCTGATTTTGTGCCTTTCTGGCGACAAGTGAGTTGATTTGCTGGCGTTGACAATTGAAAGTGATTTATCGAAGTTTTGTGTTTGACGTCAATACAACCGATTGCTGGATTTTGCAATTTGGAAAGTGTGGCAATACTATTAGTTTGAGTGTGAAATCAAAAAATATTTTTTATTGGTGGAAATAATAATTTGATTTATGCTGGATATTTCGAAAGCAGAACAATTGGTTTATTGACTTTGGTTGTTTTTGGTAAGATTTTAATAATTTTTTTATAATATTTTTTTTTTATTTTATTATTATTTAATTTTTTAATTTTTTTTAATTTTAAATTTTTATTTTTATTAATTTAATTAAATATTGCAAAAATTTTTTAAGAGACTATATATACACAACATTAAAAAACCTAATTAAAATATAGTTTCCTAAGTAAGTTACATTAAGTATTTGAGGATAGTTAGGGTAGGTCAATTCAAAAAGATGAGGCATCACTGATACTGTCGGGATATATCCCACTAAAAAATGTAACTGAATAAGAAAAATAAATGATATATATGTATATATATATTACAAAAAATTTCAAATAATAACTTGGTTTTGATCGGTCAGATTGTTGCTATATGCAATTTATTCGAGAACTGCACCATTACCTTAGATAAAAACCCAAGCAAATCCAACCCAAAGCGTTCCCACGACAGTCGGGTATACGAAACCGGTGCGGACTCGGATTTTTTATCCGACCAAAAACTATCAACTAGGCAGAATTTTGCCGCTACAACAACAACTAATAACCAAGCTCAATTTTATGAATATATCTGGTTAAATTAAAATGTTTTCCATATAAGCATTTAAATCGGCGGTTTCTACTGATAACCAGCTTCTTGGAGAGAAACGGACACTTGCAAAATTTCTGATCAATATCTCAAAAACTACATTTATAGTATATACAGACGGGCATAGCTAAATCGGCTCAGCTCGACCATTTAAATACATATATTGTTTATTGACAAAATACGAAAAGACTTTTTTCTACTACCCAATATATTTTAGAGCGTATCCGACGTTTCTTTCTAGCTTAGTGGAAAATTTAAAATACCTTGTTTTGGATATACATTGGTTAACAAGACAAAGCGAAGCCATCAAACCCATCAATTTGATTAAGATTCGCCTAGCAAGGTAAAGAAATATTTCATGACATCTCTGAAAATTCTGCGTTGAAGTCTTAAAATTATATGGGAAAGGCAGAAAGGTGCTAATACAAACCCAAAATTTCTCTTCCAATCTTACTCAAACTGTTTTTGAAACTCTAAAAATATCTGCTCAGTAATTGCTGAGAGCGAATGAAACACTCCTAATGTAACTGCATACTCTTTCTCCCATATTTATATATCTACATAGACAATCTGAGCAGAAGAAGCTACTACAGTAGTTTTTATGACGGTAAATATTTACTTTAACTGCAGATATTTTCCTTTCCTCGACTTTGGAACGACAAACAAAAAAATTTTAGTATAAAATTTAGCGCCCACTCGAAAACTATTTTTTTCTTTTTAACAAATGACCGCACAGGAGCAATTCTACTATACAATAATTGAAACTAAAATGTGAAATGTGGTCTCCATTGAAAAATATTCACATAACTTAATATTTACACTCTCTCTCTCTCAACAAATTCAAATCTAAGTTAACAATAAAAAGTATTTCCATATTTACATATGCTTTTGTGAAAAGAAAAGATACAGAGATCAATAGTACACACCCAGTTTTCCTCATAATCCTTTTCATCAATTGTTTCCAATTAACCCACTTCCTCTTTACTCATGCAAAACGAATATGTACTTATCATTGTTATCGCCATCTACTACAGCTCAATGCATAGCTTGATAAAGCAAACGAACCTCTATGGAACAATTTTTACCGCTTCGAAGCCAGTTTCAAATAGCTTATCAATACATTCGAATCATTCATTAATTCTAACAATGTTCGCTCTGATGTAGTTCCTTTGAATTTCGAAACAATTGCTATGCCATACCCATATAACTAATGGGATTTCGTAACGAATCAGACGCTTACGAGTACCGGTACATGTACGTAATATCAAAGATTCTTATAACTTATCATAAGATAATGTCGTCTTCATTAGCATTTCTCGGCGGTACATTAACATGACAATCGACAAATGCTTGTGTATTTGTATTTGTGTTTGTTTGTTGGGGTCTTAATTACTAAATTTATAACAAATAGAAGAATATTAGAATTTCGACATTTCTTTAGAAAGGTGAAAGACACTTTAATCGTGCGAAAGCGGGAGGGAAAGAGCGGCACGTTATAAAGGTGTACGACTGAATGAAGAGCGCCGTAGCAAATTGTTATAGTTCGGCTGTTGTAGTGTCAAGTATTCGAAAGGAATCGCAGTTTATGATTCTATATATATACATATATATGTATATTTCTGTATATTTGTACGAGTATGTATTTAGAATTCTACATACAAGTTTAAGCGTGCGCTCCATATGCCTTCCCGTGGCTTCCTATTTCTCATCGGCCGACGTGACATGTTTGGCGAACTAGGTAGAGTTATGACATTCCGCTTTTATATGAATGTTAAGAGATGATCACGTTTATTTACGTAAATGTGACAGCTTAGTATGACAAGTAGCTGTTGCCTAAACAAGTTGTCTATATGTCTTAATATGTGTACATATTTGCGATTATTTATGATCAAGTTTATATGATTTTACGTCAGCAGCAAGGAAGGTCGCTTAGCAGAAAGCAATATGCTCTCGCAAATTTGATTTATCACTTCAATCGTGAGGAATAAAACAATAGGGTATACTTGGATAAGAATCGTTCTTTTCGAACCCTCGTATGTAAGCATACAGTGTTGGGCATTTACATTGTTACAGCTCATCAAAATTACTTCTTTTACTCTAAAGGACGGGTTAATACTTATCAGAATATTGTTCATACTTATAATGAAATGGTTAAGTTCTTCAACTGATCCAGAAATATATAATTTGGCTTAAACAATTAATATTTGACGGCAGAAATTTTTTTATTATTAATTTTTTATTCCGAAAATATTGGTATACATATATGAGCCAAATACACAATCAATGTTTTTGTAGTTTTAGCAAAAATTCAGTAAGAATATTTTATTCAGTAATGAATATCGATTTTCCTCATTTATAATAACTACTTTATCTAGAGAAACCTGAATTTGATAAAAACTATAAAAGTAAGCTATTGACTAAGATGTTAGAACTTTGCGATTTAATTTGCCGCTTATGAACTCCACCAAATATATTGCTCATAAATGTCAAATACATGTGTTTTCTTTGACATCCGGTTTGACAGCTTTACTCCAAAAACCATTTAAACAACTAATATTTTGATTTTATAAATTCTATTGGAATTAGTATCTAAATAAAATGAAGTTCATCCAATATAATGCTTATAATAGTTAAACACATGTTTTTACTTTGACAGCTGGTTTGACAGATTTAGAAAAATGTCAAACATATGTGCTATATCCGACAGTTGACAGCTTTACTCCCAGAACAAATAAAAAGGCTAATATTTTGGCTTCATGAATCAATCATGCAGATAGAAATTATTATTTAAATAAAATTGCGGGCATAAGGTCACTACGATTTCGTCTTATAAAGTTCTTCCAATATAATTTTCATAACAGCTGATTTGACAGATTTAGAAAAATATCAAAAATGTCAAAATATGAGTTTTTTTTACAATCAATGTCAAAAGATTTGTTTTCTCTGACAGCTGGTTTGACAAATTTACCACAAGGAAACTTTATACTTTTAAGATAGTCCATACTTGATCGTCTTTGGCTTTATTTGTAGTATTCCGATCAAAATAATTCTTTGATTTCGCGATTGAAATTTGCAAGCAAACTGTTTTTCCTCAGAACCTTTAGTATATAGAATACACATATAAATGTATATATTAATATACAACTATTTTTATTTAACTTGGCAACAAATAAATTGTATGCAGCATACATTCTGTTACCATTGTCACATTCCAGTTACCGTATCCTAATCTCTTCGCCCACCACTGTATAGGTAGTCATGCAAATATTTTTGAAATCTGTTTGTATGTAAATGCTGTTCTTTATGGATTGCTTGTGAAGAGAATTTGAGCGGATGAGATAATTTATATGATAATTTGCAAGTATCAACAAGAGACATATGGCCGCATGATTGGAAAGGTTTCGAACACCTGACAAGATGTGATTGAATCACCACAGATATGGCTAATTGACATATCGATATGAATATGCTGTCTATGTTTGTCAAATGCAAATATTTTTTATTATTTATATATACAGACACATTATATTTATTATACTGACACATTTTCTTTATAATGCTGACACATTTTTGTTAGGATTTTATAGATTTTCAATGATTTTTTCCCTCCTTAAGCACACAAAGCTTTATAAAATTATGCATAAAAATAAAATGTAAAATTTTTTAAAATTAATTAAAATAAAATATTTTTCATAACATATGCTCTTATCTTTTTCTATTTTTAGTAATTGTTTTTTTATAAAAAGATTAAAATAAATTGCTTTTCAGTCAGTTTTATATTAAAATTTGTCAATTTATACAAAAAATGCCTTTAGTGACATTTAAATAAACTTTTGATTGAACTTTCACAGCTTCATTACAAACGTTTGGAAAGCGATTTACCGCTATACAAAAACAAAAAAAAACGTAAAAAGCGCGCAACAAAGCGTAAATACGCACGCATGCGCACGAAAGTTTCAAAGCATATGACTTTGAAAAGAAATGAAATTTCAGCCGACACACAATAATGGAAATGACAAAATATTAAAATTGAAGGAAAGTGAAAAATATAACAGACGATATGTGCATAGAAGTAAACAAAAGCAATGAAAATTATTTTAAATGTGAGATAAATGCAGGAAAGTAACAATTTGAATAAATTTAAGTAAAGATAAGGCTTTATTGACTATAGATTGAATGGAAAGGTATGTATTGGGTTGAAACTACTTATATACATACATAGGTTAGTATACTATATGTATATATGCATATATTATATTACTTAAAGCGCGTGTGACACCTAGTGAATCGCCTATTAAGTGACTTTGGTCAATAAAAAATTTATTTGCAATAGTTCATATTAGCTCCTTCACACACTTGAACTAAACAAATATATAAATTATTATAAATATATAATTTAATCTATTTTAGAAATTAATATTCACCTCAAGTTCAATATAGTTTATACATACACACACACATACATACTTCTATATATTTATTAATTTACTTACGCCAAGCAATTAGTTCTGCCAGCTGCCATAGAAATCGCCGCCATGATTAAGTGACTTTTTGCTGCCAATAATATATTAGAATTACAATAATAACAATAATTACATATGTGTTTTACAAGTTCAAGCACGGCTCAAGGTTACGAAGCGTAACTTAAGCAATTTTATTTTACACTACAGGCATTTCTAACTTAGCAAGTAAGTCTATAAAGCACGAAGTCAAATTTTTGTATAAGCAATGGAAAAAATATAATAATTTACAGTATAAATTATATGACCCCCTGAGGACCTAAACTTGAGCCTTCAAAGTGTCAGGTGTTAAGTTAACCACTTGTGCTGTCAAGTATGTAGTAAAGTGCATGTGTTTATGAAGAATATTTTTTCAAAACATCTTATAAAGTACTATATTATACGTTGCAATAAAATAATTTGTATATATTTTAGTAAAGGGTGGTTTTTTAGAGTTGTGAAAATTTAATTTCTGTATAAATAACAAAAAAAATTAAATGCCTAATAATTTGGCTTTATGAGTTCCATAATTTAATAAGATTTGTGATTACTTAAATAAAATTACGAACACATGCCGACTTCGTCTTATAAATGCTCATAAATGTCAAGGGCATGCGATTTCTTTCACAGCTGTTTTGACAGCTTACGCCGAGAACCAATAAAGAAGCTAATGTTTTGTCATAGGGACTTATTATTTAAATGAAGTTATAACCATAAGGTCACCAATATACTTTTTATACAAAAAACAAAAAAAACGAACATGTTTGTTACTTTGACAGCTGTCAAAGGTACCTTTACTTTTAAAATGTCACCCTTTATATGATCAGTCTGCCTTAAGTCACGGTCCTTTATTAAAGTGTTGACGCTTTATTGCGCAGATTACTATTCTTCTTCTTTATTGGCGTACACACCGGTTATAGCAAACAGGACACGACAGTCGCGAATAAGCCGTTTTTCTTCTTTTCGTTGAGGTGTATTTTACGTGGCGGGTCCGAAACCCAAGGCATAACCCTGGAAAGGGTTGATTCGCCTTCAAAAGGACGTTCGTCTAAGAGGATACTTGGTCTAAGCCCGGAAATCGTGAGATGCTTGAGCCTTATGTAAAAGAATCGTTTCTGGCCCCTCCTAAGTGAATGTCGCTCAGAGAACTTTCCTCACTTGAGTGAACTTTTATATATGGCTGCATCCTCTGATCCTTCCTTCCTTCAGATTACTCTAACTGTCATTAATTAGTTTTCGTCCACCTAATATTTTTTTCATAGAGTTATCTGCGCTGAGCGTGCCACTCGTTTTAGCCGACTTCAATCAATGATATTTTATACCATAATATATTAAGCTTATCACGATGCTTATAACACCCTACAAACTGCATTAAAATTATCAGCTTGACGAGCTGAGTCGATTTAGCTTTGTTTGTCTGTCCGTCTGTCCGTATGCCCGCGAATTAGTCCCTCAGATTTTGAGATATCGATCTCAAATTTAGCACACGGCCTTTTTTTCCCAAGAAGCTGCTCATTTATCGGACCACTATAACGTATAGCTGCCATACAAACTGAACAATCGGCGTCAAGTACTTGTATTGAAAACTTTTTCAATTGAAAAAATATCTTCCCGAAATTTGGTATGGGTTATTTCCTAAGGTAATGATACAATATCCGAAAAAATACTCAGATCGGATCAGTAAAGCTAACATATAACGAGGTTTTCAAGAAGAGCGCTACGAAAGATAAAACTAAAACGGTTTGGGACATCAATGAAATTCTTTATTCTTTTGAAAGTCCATACGATGCCATTATGTGTGGAACTCGATTTCTTTTGCGTGGCCACCACGGGCATGCTTGCAGAAGTCCAGACGCTGAACCCAATTTTTTACGGTTTTCAAACAGAAATCGGCCGATACTGCTGGAATTTCATGTTCGACAATCGTACGAAGTTCATCAATCGTCGCTAACTTGTTGGCATTAATCATAGAATTGACGTAACCTCACAGGAAATAGTCTAAATCGATTATGACATTACACATATTGTCCAAGTTCATATCATCTAATTCAGGCCAAAAATATTCGGTTATTGAGCAGTAGCGATTCCCATTCACAGTAATGTGCCGGTTATGATCATCACGAAAAAAGTACGGCGCAATGACTCCGCCGGCCCATAAAACGCACCAAACCATAATTTTTTCGGGATGCAATGGTGACTCATGGAGTACGGGTGGAGTGCTGCCTGACCAATAACGCATATTTTTCTTATGGCCTTCAGCCAGAAATGAGTTTCATCGCTGAAGATGATTTTTCGATGAAAATCCGGATCATTTTCAGGTTGTCGCTCAGCCCAATTCACGAACATACGATGATTCTAGTGATCAAGCGGATTTAGTTCTTGTGTCAATTTGATCTTGTTTCGCCGCAACGACGTCACAGAGATGCCTAACGCTTGAGAACGACGAGTGAGAGACTGATTTGGGTCTTCCTTTCTTGATACCACGGGTACTTCTTTGTCTCACTGGCACGGGAACATCTTGTACTGTGCCTGTAGATTCACATTTTTCTTCTCGACGCTAATTTGTTGATCTGACAGGACGATTATGACTAATATAAATTGGACGTAGCGCTCTTGAAGTAGAGCCCACTGACTCCGAATTTCGGTAGTAAGTTTTAATAATTTTGATTCATTGTTGGATCGTATATCTTTCCATGATCAAACAGCAAACCTTACGGAAGAGAAATGTCAAAAAAAGCGTTCTATTTGTGTAGTGTCTCTATTGAAAAACCTGTTAAAATGAACGACCATTATCAAGTTTTTGAATGGACATTTTTTGAATTAGTCCGATGAAACCGGACTGTGCTGATTCTATCCTCACCATCTTCGGTCGATACTTTTAAAGTATGTACTATTTCCGACAATGGGAGTATCTTACGTAAATATAAAACGATTACCCTAATAATAATACATATACATATGTGCTTATTTTGCTTAATGGATTTTTGGTCAAAGCACACATAATTGCCAAAATAAAAACAAAGTATATACATACATATGTATGCTATTAGTCTACCCATCAGAATGTTATAAGGTAAAACTAATTAATTACAAAGCTAAAATAGTAACGTAAGCTAAAAAAATATTAACTAAACATGTTACAAACTTTACAACAGTTTATGTAGGCAACAACAATAACTTAACATAGAGCTTAGTAAAAATAATAAATTAACCATAATTATAAGCTATAAAAAATTTATTGAAAAAATTTCAACAGTCGAAAGTTTATTGTGTCACAATTTACCTCTAATACCTATGTACTTGTTTTTATTGTTGTCAACATTTTTTATGACTATCACATGGACTATAGGTACAATTACGATAAATCAAGTACAAATGTACGAGCGGCAATTTGTACTTGTATATTTGTGTTTATGGACAGGCATCTGAGTTAATATTAATATGTGCATAGATGTGTATATATGTATATGTACATATGCACATAAACTACAACAAAACACAGGCATTATATTAAATGCCGACAGACAGACAGATTTCTCATGGGCTTTTAAAACCAATAGCAATTAGAGCGCCACTTATGTTGTCAAATGCGCCCAAAAGCAGATATCTAGACACATATATATGTACATATGTATATACAATATGCCGACAGACAATGCATAAGTGAAGTTGAAGCAGCATTAGCGCTTCGAACGCCTTAACGACCGACTGCCTACTTTTTTAGCTGCTCAACTAACAAAGCTACTAAATAACTGCTAGTCGACTACTGTCGATTCGACTCCATTAACTAGATATGTACGCGTGTGTATATGTATATTTATATGTAAAGTAACTGCATGTCTACGCCAAATGAATGACTTCTAGATATCACTCTGCCTGGGATTGTCTGTGCGCTTAGTCTGAGCTCAATTGCTTTTAGCTAACTTCAGCTTTGAGCGCTTGTATTTGTATGTATGCAACCTTTTGTTGTTGCTGCACTTTAGTACTTCAAAGTTTATTGTATCATAAGCTTTTTTTTGTGTTTTGTTTTCCTAATCCTCAGCCATTATTTTCCGCTGCACTAATTATAGTTGTGCTTTGTATTAGCGACACAATTTATGTTAGCAATGAACCGTTGCTACAGTGGGGACTGGATGTGACTTAATAATACTGAGTATATAGTGACGATTTTCAAGATTTAATAAGTTAAATAGAATTTTTAGGTTAGAAATCGCAAGCCGATGAGCTTCTAAGAGTGAGCACCCTTACCCCAATGTCATCCGATTGTAAACGAGACGGTTTTCCGATGTGCTCTTGCACTCCAGCGCTGGACCTATACTATATTGGCTCAGAAAGTGTTGGAAAACAACCAAGGTTTTTGCGAAAAAGCGGAAACCGTAAGAGCCCCTCTCAATCCGTCCCGCCGAAATTATAAGGATTCACTGCCTAATAGGTTAACACGATGAGGAGAGAATACATATTTTGTTGTAAGCTCTTTGCAAAAGATTTATGGAAGAAGGCAGGTGTAATCGTCTTGTAACTTTCTCTTCTATTGGCCGGCTTTTGCCAGACTGAGATTGCAAAATTTCAGTAGACAAACCTTTGGCGAACCTGGTGAAGTAACTGGGATTAATATTAATAAATTTGTGAAGGCTCAAAACGTTTCGATCAACTATGAGGATCTGGTGATCCCCTTTTAAGAATTTGTGTGCAACACAAAGGACGAATATTTGTCCAAGTGGGGTCCAACGATTTTCGATCAGCTCTGTGTTCTAATCCAACCTAACCTAACTCAAAAAATCCAGCATAGTAGCAAACATTTAAAACCATCGAAACATTCTGAAGGTAACCAATGATCTCAAAAAGTAAAGATAATGAAAGATCTAAAGTTGAGCTCCAGGAGAGATAGGTGTTAAAGGCTTCATATTATAATTTTTGGAATCAGAAACTCAAATTAAGATTACTTTGAAATAACAATGGTTGAATGGAGTTTTTTCATTAAAATTTATGCGACCTTCCTTTTTCTTTATTTGTTGTTGATTTTTTGAGAAATTTCGGTGGCAGGTAAATGAGGTCACAGATTTATCGGTTATTATAGAAATCAAAAAGCTATAAGTTCTAAGCTCACGATAGGAACAATTTAGTATTTGAATTAGAAAATACTTCAGTTTGACGATGAGCTCAAAAAATTATAAATTAAAAAAAACATCAACTTGTTCACAAATTTTATTAAACAAATAAATATCAGATATTCCCTTAGACAAAATGTTGCCAAAGTTATTTTCTTTTTTATTCACAAACACAATTTTTAGGATTTTACAAAGAAAGCGTCGTTTGATATTAAAATGAGCATACAACTTGCTATACACACATATCGTCACCTGAAATGCAAAATAACGTAACATCACTTTACATAAGTTTACAGGCGAAGGAAAAATGATAAAAGACTAAATTTGAGTTTTGATTATAAAATGGTTATATTTTGGATATATATTGGTTATATATTCGTTATATATTGGTTACATATAGGTTATATACTGGTTATATCTGACAGCTGAAGCTGAAAATTTTAGGCTACATATATGTAACAAGATGTAGTGAATCGTAAGCAATACCAAACTCAATTTCGATTTTTTTAAGATACGTTGTTTTGCATTTTAGTTGACGATATAGTAATTTATTTCATAAACTTCCTCAACGTTCGGAAGAACAGTTTTGGAATATTGATAAACAATGCTTTTGAGTGAGTAGTTCAAATGACAGAGTTACTACTGTACTGTTAAACACATAATGACAAGCAAGTAGAACAAAAGTCCCACCATTAACAATCGCAGCGAAACCAGTGCACGCGGTCACAACAATGGCATGCTGATGCTTTAATTTAACAAATCACAATAGAATTTCTCATTAATTACACTCATTTACGGAGAGTAGCATGCGCACAAATCAGCAAATTATTTTAAAATTATTTAATTATTGGTTAAGCAACTCGAAACCATTAACTCGTAAATATGTATGATGCGCTCATTTATTTACCATATTCATATAAACTTATATGAATATATGTATATACATAAGCACATATATTACAATAATAGTATTCGCTTAAACATGCGCAGCTAGTAATTGTTATAGAAAATGCTGGAGCATAATTGAATTGAAAGCAAGCCGAGAGAAAACCACAGCTTAGCATAAATTGAATTTCTTCTATCGATTTTATTATAATGAAATTTTAACTTCTTTTATTAAATTGTTAATCAATTTAAACAGCGATATTTAATATTCAATTTCACAGTCATATTATTATCAGCCGTTGCCCGTTTGCTATATTTGCGGCGTTTTAAGCTATCAAAATTTCGCTTGAGCATAGTAAACAAGCTTTTGATGCGCGCTTCATCAAGCGGCGGACACTTTTACTCTCAATTTTTATGTCAGCTAGACGGTCTAACAATTGCTTAGTTTACACATGAAAAAGAGAAGAAAGTAAAACGGCTGGAGAATATTGAAAAGTGTATGAAAAAGTAGATAACAAAATTGAAAGTTTGACGCATTGAAGAATTAATGCAACTGCACTTCAATACAATAGCAACAAAAATATTTTTTTTATGTTTTTAAGCATATTAATTCAGAGATTTTATAGGCAATATGAAAGAAAAAAACAAAAGCCTGAAAAACTGTTAACATGTTATATACCCCTAGGACTTGGATCGTTCAGTTTGCATGACAACTAAAGGGTAATCCACTTCGAGGCTCCATACTCTTTGAAAGAAAGCACAGAAACACTTCAAATTTAAAAAGGAATGTTTATTTTCATTCGAAGGAACACCCTTTGGTATTGACTTTTTGAAGATTGCCTCTTTTAAATCTTGCGGCTACATCACAGAGTTGAGTCCAATTTTAAATCACTCATTCCAGCATTACACTTTAGATTTTACAGCGTTTGACCGGAAAGTAATACGGCTGAGTCGATTTAAAAAAAATTATTGAACCAATCGTTACAATTCTTTAAAAACTTTCAAAAGAGGCTCCATTGGTGGCGTCGCGGAAGGCTTTCTTCGGAATAGCCGAGGGGCATGCTGCTTGGATCGGCCTTTTCAGGCAAGGAAACAAAAAAAGTCCGCGGGGGCTGCATCTGGGCTTTAGGACGGCTACGGTAGGGTTGGGATGCCGGTCTTGGTTAGGTAGCTGTTCGCAAGAAAGGAGGTGTGAGCCGGAGCGTTGTCGTGGTGCAACTACAAATCGACAGCGATGTCTTGTCGGACCCAATTTACCCTTCGTTTGAGTGTCCTGAGGACTTGCAGGAGGAACAAATTCATGGTGGACGATGTCTTTGATATCAAAAAAGACAGTGAACATCGTTTTGATTTGCTCATTCTTCCGTTCTTCATCAGCGACCTCTTCCCGGCTCTCCAAAAAGGCCTCGTGCCACCGAAATAAACCACTTCGTGCTAAACGTCTCTATCGCAAATTTACCGAGTTTCACACAGAATTTAATCACGCACCTCTGCTCTGACGAACGCTGCATTTTCGGTTTGTATCATTCACAGAAAGACAAGCGCGAAAATGCTCGTCATTGCCGGTTACGTTCTCACCAGCATAATTTTTCGAGAAATATGGACCTATGATTCCACCGGCCCACAAACCACACCAAGTCTTTGTTTTTTTAGTTGAAATGGCAGCGCCTGAATCTCTACAGGTTACTCTTCTTCTCATATGTGGCAATTTTATCGCTGAACAAAATTTGGCTCTAAAACGTCCGATCTTCCTGGAAGTTTTCAAGAGCCCATAGAGCGAAACGATGTCGTTTAGGAAGGTCAAGCGGTTTTAGTTCTTGCATTAGCTGTATTTTCTACACTTTCAATTTAAGATCTCAACGTAAAATGCGTAATTCTATAAGTCAGTCCGAGCTGCTGGGAACGGCGACAAATCGACTCTCCACGGTCTTCGTGTACACTGTCAGCTACGGCTGCTATATTTTCTTCAATGCGTGCTGGACGTGGTCTATTCCGTCGAATGTTATCCAATAACGAATGCTGGTTTTCAAGATGGGTGACACATTCTTCACAGAATAGTTTGTGTATATTTTTGTTTGATTGGATATCTGACGTTTTTGTGGCAAAATTTATACATCTCATATCTCTAGATCTGGCCCCTAGCGACTATTTCCTATTATCAGATCTTCAACAACTCTCACTGGACGAAAATTTCGTGGAATGAAAAGATGATCGCCGAAACTGAGACCTATTTTGAAGCAACGGACTAATCGCACTTCAAAAACGGTATTGAAAGATTAGAGAGTTGGTAAAATCAGTGTATCACCCTTGAAGGGAACTATGTGGTATACAAAAAAGAGTATTTATTATTTATTTTAGTGTAGCAGGCCGGAGTTTTTGAACTGTTACACTTAGAGTCCAAAAAACTATTTTTAATTATGGAATGTTGGTTATTAAGTAGAATAGTGAAATTTAAATTATTTTCCTTGTACAAACCGTTTAGTGTCTAAATATTTTAATTGCATGATCCTTAGGCGTATATTCTAGAGAGAAAATATTACTACTAAAATTAAAACTTGTCGTCTACTTCAGCACATATCTCTAACTGGGCACAGACAGTTTTTTAGTGATCACACAAATCCACCGCTTCTTGGCACTCAGTAGCAAATTGAAGAAGATTTTATATGTTTGTCAATCCAACTGCAGCTGACAGCATTAGCGGCAAAAGCAACAGCAGTTAATCTTGGGCTTTTATCGCCACTGGCACATACCTACAAACATATGTACATAAATAAGCCCCGCTCCAATAGGGTAAACCCTTCTAGTTACAAGACAGCCGCCTAGAGATGCGGCGCGTTTGAGACACAAGAGACGGCAGTGGCAAAGTCGGCACTTCACACTCGAAATAAAAGAACATTAATCCTACTGACTGAGTGACTGAAGCACAATGAGATTAGCTGTGTGATAGATGCACATACATATTTATAAATTCAAGTGGTATATACAGGCGCAAACAATGCGCTTTGTTGTTATATCTAACCAAGTACATACATAGATATATTCGTACGTACATGTGTATGTGGTATATAAGCTCGATAGTTTCATTTATAAGTACGTCAATGGCTTTATAAGCCATCTGATATGTGTGTATGTACTCTCTCATTTTTGCCGCTTTTGTAGGGTGCATGCCGGGAATTTTAATTAATTTCCAGCACAAACCCTGATTTGGAAAAACTCTACACAACAGCACGACTGGTCTACATATATGTATATTATACATTTATACACACATATGCATATGCCTTCGAAAGTTTGTATGCGAATATATACTATACATATACCTAATATGTACATATGTACAAGTATTCAAATGTAAAAAAAAGGACCAACGCATGTCATCACTTTTCCATTTCCGACAATTTCTTCGCGCCTCGCCTTTGTCATTGAAATCATTTGCCTTTGCCAATGGGAACAAATAGTTGATAATTAATATTAATTATCAATAAAGTGATCGAGTTGCAAGTCTATAGCTGACAGTGTATTGAGCGTGGAATAATGAAGTGTGGTAGTGCATTAAAATGCAATAATTTACATATCTATATATATGTAGGTATATGTATGTATTTATGTTGCGTTAGTACACGAAAGTTTGAGTGAGGGATGTAAGTTGAGAGGGTCGCATATGTTAATGAGTTTTTACGCTAACTATTTTTTCAACTCTAAAATATATGCAAATTCATCTTATCAGTGTTAAAGCCAAGAATTAATGCACTTCAATACATCATTTGTAGAGAAATTTAATGATGAAACATGATATTCACTTTTTCCCAATAAACAAGCTAACTCTGAAATCGAAGCTCTATATTTTTGTTGCTCCGGGAAAAACAAAAACATCCACCGTAGTTTTCAAATCTGGGATCTCTGAACTATCATAGGTACTTATAATAAAATATGAGACTTTTTTAATTTTTACACTGTAGTCAACTCTAAATACATTTCTAACTTTGGCAATTTATTCCCTTCTTTCAGACTTAATTAAATATATTTTATAGGAATACCATTTTGTATCTTTACATCTTGGTACAAAATCCTTTTTTTCAGGAGGATCTTTACAGGCAACGGCGATCCTAGAAACATAAAAAAAAACCAGAAATAACCTTAACTTTTGTTTTCCATACAAGAACTTAAGTTCGATGGGCTGGTTGGTATGGCTATCAGCGGCTCCGACAAATGCAACTTCTTGATGAGAAAAGCATATGTGCAAATTTTTACGTCGATATCAGAAGAACTGGGAAAAGTTCGCATATAGTATGTATATAGACGAACATGGCTCAATCGACTCAGCGTATAAAAAACAGGATCTCAGTGTACATAAGACTTGTCAAAGTTGCGAAGGCACTCATGGTGTGCAATCAGCTACATAGCTATTCGATACTGGGGTTGCAAGCCAAGGATTATCAGATGGTTATACACCATGAACGTGTGACCGATTATCATATAATGAGAAATACCTTGGGCTCTGAAAGCATCGCGGATTTCGGTAGGACTTCAACTATCGAAGCCGCAACGACTCGCCTGCGTCTGCGTGTCGGGTGTCATGCGCACATGTCCGACGGCGGCACTTGATGTCTTGCTGGAACTCACATCGCTTCACCTAGTAATCGGTCAAGTGGCCAAACACACACTGCTCCAAATGTCAGCAGAATAGTTTCGTAGCGGTAAGGTAATCTCTATCCAACGCATGAAGCACTTAAGTGTGCGAAATACCACTGGATCTTCTTCCTAGGGATAACATTACCAAAAAGGTTGACTTCACTAAGAAGTTTAAGGCCGAATGGAACGTTTCCGCTCTCGAGCTCGAGTTAAACCTGCAACGCAACTATCGCAATGAACGATTACTAAGCGAGAGTCAAGCGGCACTCAGAACGATTTCTGCGTACGAGATCAAATTACTATTGGGGCAGGAGTCTGAATAGTTTATCAGAACGTAACCTAGTGCACCTTATTTCGGTGCCAGGTCACATGAGTTGATGAGCAGCATTTACCAACATGGTCACCACACCACACCATAAAGGAGCTGATCCGCAATGATAAAGCAGTGGGTAGGAAGAAGCATTGGCAACAACTCCTAGGCATGCGCCATGCCAAGTTTCTAATGGGTGGTTACAACCTTAAAAGGTTTAAATACGTAATCAATCAGGCTACTTGTCGCCTTCTATACTGGCCGTTGTAAGCTCAAGAAGCACATGGGCCTAGTTTCTTGTAGGAATTGGCAGTTCTGCCACTTGGAGTCTGAACACCAGAACACCTGCTAATCGACTGCACAGCAGTCTGTAGGCGCAGAATAAAGACCCTTGGATCCATCTTTCCAAATAGGGATCATAACGCCTCAATAGCGCCTAGTGGTATATTGGAATTTATCATTTTGGTGGGGATAGTTGAACGTTGTGACTAAAAAGAGGGCACAATAGGCGCTAGGTCGCGGTGCAATCCTCATTCAAGCAATAACAATAAATAAAGTATTGCTTTAGAGATAGGAATACGCACCATGTAACAATTACAATGATATTGAGGTTTGAAGTTCAATAAGAACCTAAAACATTATCTTTTCAAGTCGAACTAAAATACTAATGCGGAAATGGGACTTGCTGAGTAATAAATGTTTGAACAAAAAACGCACGTGCGGCAAACTTGATGCCTCCTGTGAGAATTGAACTCACGACCCCTGGTTTACAAGACCAGTGCTCTGCCACTGAGCTAAAGAGGCAACTAAAACACTGTTCGTGTATGTATGTATGCCGGAATTTCATGAAGATGGCTTGTCAAATAAAAAAACAGCCAAAAGAACATCTTAACAAAAAAGAGATTGCTGCAAATAAAGAACATGAAGACGCGCTGATAAATAATTTTTTGTTTCAACGAATTGATAAAAAGCATGGAGGAGATGTCATATTGGAAAGAGCGACTCGTATGTGTTGCAAAAATTATCTTCTCCAAATTAAATGAACGAAAGATGAAACCAGAAAACAAATTCATTGAATTTTATTTCCATTGTTTTTTATAAAATAAATTATTACTGGAGTCAATAAATAAAAGCTGAAGCGATCATTCAAACTTGTGCTGAAAAAAACAATATGATTAAAATACTGTTCAACGCAAACCACAGTCAGTCAACTTAAACGAAACAAAAACCGTAAATAATTAATAAAAATAAAAACTATTGAAAATTGAATAGAAAAAAATAAATAAAATATAATAATGATTGCATGTCACCAACTATTTACTACAATTCAAACATTTTTTGAAATTAAAAAAGTTATTAAAGCTCCACCAAACCACAACAATGCACAACGTGTCAACAAATAAATGCTTATATAAACAAATAATGCATTTCCATTCCAACAACTCACAACAACAAATTCGATGCACTCAAATTCACTTCACCGGAATTGGTTGACAAGCGCGTGGGATGTTCTCAGCGCTGTCATTTTCGTGCTATTAAAATTGTAGTGTTGTGTAAATGTCATTGCCAGCTGACCAACACCTGTTATAATGCTTGTTGCTGCTGTTGTTTTTGTTGTGCTGCGAAATGACGTAGACCATTCAAAATGCATTTGACTCAAGTGCAGTGACGTTGCCAAGTGTTGACTGACCACAGCGAAATCAGTTGGAAAATTATGGCTTGTCGTTGGCGGTGGAAGAGGCGGCATTCGGCATAAAAACACACAAAACGAAAATACAATAAACATAAAGCATTCTCTAATAACTGTGCATGTGTAACATTGTTGTTATGTCTCTTATTTGCTTATATTTTATGCTTTATTATCACCATTTCGTGCAGGGGTTTTCTTCAATTTCTTGCTTTCAGCGCCCACTCGCTTTTTCTACAGAGTCTACGCAAGTCTTTCGGCTGCGCTTGAGTGAAGATTTTCTTTTACTGTCTACCTGCAGGCAATTGGAGCAGAAAGTGTTTGTCGCTGTTTGGAATTCCATTGAATTTCTGTTTTAGCTTTATATTTATAAACTTTTTTTTAAGACGAAACTTTTTTACTGAAGGTTTACTGAAACCTTAGCCTTTCTGCATGAAATTGCTGTAAATATATTTTTTCGAAATCAATACGTAATATTCTAAAAAGTATAAGAAAAATATATCATTCAATTGCAAGCCAGTGACAAAACAATACTTGCTAAAATATTAATATACATACATAGATACATACGTGCCTAAATGAAAATACTATTTTGCCGAACTCAGCGAGGTTGCTTAAAAAATTAGAACAAGCTGCTTCAAGTAAACAAAAAATAAAAAACTAGAGTATTTGCAATTAACCGAAGCTGAAAGCTATTCAAACAACAAGAACTAAAAACATCACTAGTGAAAATTGCCGTATTTTTACAAATTGTTCAAAGAGAGTCGAGAACACGTTGACGACGACCACGTCCAGGACAGCCTTCAACATCAACTGCTGATGAACATATCAATAAAGATCTAACTGGCATCATTGGCATATCGGAAGGATTAGTGAAAACCATTTCGAAAGATCATTTGGTCCTAAAAAAAGTGAAAACATGATTGGTTCCAAAATTTCTTCGAAAAACAGCGTCGCGTTAACGTCTGTAAAACAATGCTTTCCGACTTTCAGGATGTCATGAAACATATTATTACTGGGAAGGAATTTTGGATTTATGGTTACGGCCCGGAAACAGACGATCAACTGACGGAATATAGTGGCAAAAGTTAGCCGAAGCCGAAAAAACCACGTCAATCAATGTTATGTTGATAGTTTTCTTCGATTATCGATGTATGGCGCACTCCAAATTCCTTCCGACCGGCCAAACAAGCAACAACGAATACTACAAATTGACCAAAAATTTTAGGTTTTTGTACTACGATAATGCACCCTCGCATACTGCATTGATTCTTGGTAAGTTTTCGGCAAATTTTCAATTAATGCCGTGCCGAAACTATCGTATTCGCCTAATTTAGCTTCGTGTGACTTCTGGCTATTGAGGAAACTCAAACGGTCGCTCCGAGGAAACTGTTTTGAGTAATTGAAGGCTATTCCAGGAATTGACTTTAACAACTATTAAGAGGATTGGAGAAAACGTTGGTACAGGTGTATAGGAACCAAGGGGTATTACTTTGAGAGGTTCGACATAGATGTTGAAGAATACATTAAGAATTTCAAAATTAAGAAGAAAGTGTTACTATTTTTTGCTCATAGCAGTATTTATTAATTAGGGTCCACGCTGAATCAGTCATAATGATATTTATAAAAAAAATATGAAGGTATGAGTTTTTTCGACAAATTACAGAAGATTCCATAAGCAACACTTTCGTTTTTTATATTGCAAAGATTACGATATTTGTATCTAAAAAATGTGTATGTTTCCATAGTTTCATGAAAATTATACGGTTGAAATTTATACGACAACATTGAATACTCTTAACTTTGCGCCCTCATAGGGGGATGCTATTTTCCATAAGAGCTCGAGTATAATTGTAAATAATTGCATTTGACTTGTACTACACAATCCAAACCTTAATTGTCTATTAAACTTTGGAATGGTGTTTACTAAAGTAAGTTAACAATATGAAGCCTATGCTCATAAAGGCAAGTAACGGTGCCTAGATTGACAATGTGAATTTTAATAACATTCAAAAGGCTACTATACAAGGAAATAAACCTACAAACACTGACAAGTGTCGAAATTATGAAGCGTCGAAATCAAAGTAATACAGGGTGGGCAATTGAAGTTTTCCACAACAAAAATATGTGATATACAAATCTTAGGTAGATTATAAAATCTTTATCTTTTATGAAGTTTATTTTTAATTTTTAATTGTTTGCCATTTGAAGTGAAAGACCGGACTAGAGTCCGTGGTATCGAACGAAAAACAGTTCTAGATATAGTATATATCCCGTGAACGTCGCGGGAAGTTGTATGGCTGCGAACTTTGACTTAATACCGGATTACTTGGATCATGGATTCCGGCAAACCGAACTCTGGAGAATGTTGGTGGAGGGAGCTCTCTACCAATTCCAGTTGCAGACTTCCCGACTATTGCAGTGTCTTCCATGTCGAGATGGCAGCCATTAAGGTAGCAGTACATTTACTGCTCTGGTGGGGAGCCTTTTTCAGACATCCACTCAGATAGCAGAGCGGCGACGGTCTGCCCTTGAACTCATTAACAGTGCGTTCATGGCTGGTAAAAGAGTACCAAACCTCGCTATTAACAGCATTGAGTGCCTTTGTGATAAAACTGGCATGGTTGCAAAGCCACAGCGGAATCGCAGGAAATTGTAAAGCTGATAAGCTAGCAAGAAAAGGCACCCTAGAACCGTTTCTGGTAGAATATGTTATTCAGCACATATCGTATTGAAAACTCTTTAGGAGATTGTTACTTACTCTGCTAAGAAGGACAATACTTCTAAAAATGGTTTACTTAAGTTTTACTTAGCTTTGTCACCCTGAATACTATACATAAGAGCTTTTATTGTAGGTATGCAACACTTCAATACCTGTTTCAACATAAATACATAATATATAGATATGTATGTACCATATGTATTAAAGTACTTTTGTCTGTCCATGCGTAAACATAAAGCCGTATTTCTTTCAGTTTTCATATAATATTGTCATTACAAATTGTGGAATATGGTCCACTAACATACATAATTACCACAGCAGCACTGCTCTGCTGCCTGACTGACTGACACACATAGAGCGAGTAGAATAAGCGCAGACAAACCGGTGGCAACACACAAACGATAACCAACAAAAGCAACAATGGTCATTAAGCATCGACAGCTGTCATAATGCGGTCAGCAAGTGTTGGCAGCAACAATAACAAATAATTTAATTGAAGAATGAAGAAATATGCTTGACTTCTAAGGTGACAAAACGAGTAAAAAGTGCCGAATAAAATTGCTTGACACTCATGTCGTCCTTTGTTATAACTGTTCTCGATTTGCTAACAGTAAACGCGCGCACAATATTGTATGAATGAATGAAATAAAAGTGAGTAAGTGCTTGAACAACTATAATGTCAATAATGATAATGACAACAAAGCAGTAAACAAAAATAAAAGCGCGACAGCAAATGCAGATGGGTCAAGCAACCGGTAATATTAGAAACGAGTTCGTTGCAAATCAGCCAGTTGTTTTGCTTTCATGTTATTTATTTGGCAATTTACGCACTTTTCTTGCTACTCCCAATTGTCGGTGGCGGTATGCAGTATTCTAGCACACGGTTGTATTGTAATTTGCTGAGACAACTGTTTGGTGGAACGCGCCATTAACATATCCGGAATGTGTGGGATTTTTTTTGTGCGTTCAGGGTTGTTTGTATAATGTGGAGAGGCATAGACATTGCTGTAGGTTATTATTAGATTATTACTTTACTCATATAAAGACGCAATTTCACTTTAGAAATTCATTTAATTCGCTTTCAAGGAGAGAGTTCTACAAGATCGTTCATCAAAAAATAAGAAAATAAATTGCACACACCTCAATTTATTTGAGCGATCACTCATGTTGTAACCTAATCAAACGACACACCTACTTTTCATTACTCCTTTCGAGTTGCATTCTTGAATTTTTAACTTTATTTACTTAATTCTCCAAATACCTGAAGTTTGTTGATTATGCTGTTGAAATTTCCATTTAGATACGCCGGAAATTCATGTATTCAAGTAATCTACACATATGATTTTATGTTTTCGTAATTAAGTGCAGGTACAATTTTTCATGCATACATACACACATATGAACACTTAATTTTTTCTCCCTATTTTGTACCTGTGCCGGCAAGCGTAGCACCCTAGCAAAAAAACTTGTGGCGGTTGAAATTATCAACACTTTGGTGGTTGCGGTTCAGTGGCTCAGAACAATCAGCCAACAAACCTTGCTACATATATACGCATATGTTTGTAATTAGATTCACGCAATATTTACTGACACTAGTAAAAAGGAGTGCGCTAAATTTGACCGCGTTGAAGTCACTTAGTGGGGACACAGCGGGATACAAACATATCGAGTTAGGGATCGGACTAGAAATAAAAGTTTCACAGAAATTAGAACCACTTCATTGAAGTTGAGCGCTTCTGCCTTGAGTTTAAAATTTAGCAGGCAGTTTGAAAAATGTTCTTCTGGATCGAGCCTTTGAATCATCCAATGCATATGCAAATCGCACATTTGTCCGTAGAATTGTTGTTAAAGAACATAATTTACCGTTAATATTAGTAAGCTGGCACTCTGAATCGAAGAGCTTAGACCCTATAGCATATTTCTTTATTACACTTATTTGGGTTCAAGCTACTAGATCCGATTTTTCCTTCTTCTACCCTCTGTCATATGTAGTGTATGTATGTATATACAAGTGACTTTGTAGGCTGCATTTGATATTTGGACTTTTCTCAACATTTTCTATATGCAAATTCTTCTTTTCCAAGGTTAGTGCTCAAGATTTTCCATGATTGAAGAAGAATGGGTAATGCTTTACAGTTATCAGCAACAAAAGTAAATATCCGCATGTTTACTCGAATTACATTAACGATCATTAATTAAGAAACATTCGTTTCACTTGTCACTTTAGCTCTTGAAAGTACTGTATGGACTGAAAATGAAGCTCTGCCGAAACATATTACTTGTACATTAGTTTTTATATTTATATATTCACTGTGCCTAAAGTCTGACCAATATATGTTTCAAGATAAAATAGGACCACACGTGTTGAAAAAATCGAAAATCTGAAGAGAACGTGTTTTTATATTTGCATCCTGAACAGGGTATATTAAGTGTCCCAAAAAGTTTGTAACATTAAGAAAGAAACTAAAATATATTTAGTAGTCGAAAAAGTCTTTTCGTATTTCCAATCAAACTTTAACTTGTTTTTTTATATTTATACTAATAAATAAACAAATATGTACCATTTGCGACCACTTTTTGCCAATTTCCGCTAGAGACATTATTCCAACATTGTAAAACTTTTCTAGTTTCTCAGCGAAAAACTGCGACAAGTAATTTTCACAGGCTTCTCTTGCAGCCTACTTTACTCCATTAAGGGAGTTCTACATTGACCAAAACAAATGGTAGTTCGAGCTTCTTTTTGTAGCCAGCCTTTTTTAAATGTTTTAAAATCATTTGATGATGAATGTTAAGTTCCTTAGCGACGTTATGGCTGCTTATGTCACGATCCTGGTCAATCTTTTTCATAATTTCATCGACTTTTTCAACGATAGGTCGAAGCCGAAAAAGAAGCTGAAGCAGACCAAAAATCATGATTGTGTTGACAGTTTTTTTTCGAATATAGAGGGATGGTGCACTTCGAATTCCTTCCTACCGGCTAAACTGTCAACAAGGAATACTATTTAAGTGTAAAAAGAGGCCGGAATTATGAACCGTCAACTCTTGGTTTTTGCACCTAGACAATGCATTGATTCTTCGTGAGTTTTTCGTCAAATTTTCAGCCAATATTGTGTCACAACTACCGTATTCTCCGGTTTTAGCTCCATGTGACGAGAATTGCCGGAACGCCGATAGTATACTATACAGCGGGCATACCCATTTTTGAGAGGAATATTTAGTATTCATGACTGGTATTATAGCCTCAGTGATTGTTTTTCATTGAAAAAATTTAATAAAATTGTTCTTTTGTTTGGACTTACGAGCTACGCTTAAACAATCTTTAGTTTCGGCTGTAATTCACCGAGGTAGAAACTTGATACTATCCAGACAAAATTACCGATATTATACGACAAAGTTACTAACCAAATAAAGAAGTTTAGAATTCTTGAGATAGAGTCAAAAATTGGCAGGGAGGTTTGAGACACCGGGTGTTCTACTGGAGGGACCACTTGGATAAATAATGAATAACTTCTTGTAATTTAAGTATGGATATAAAGAAAATATTTGATAATTTTGCCGTTTTATTTTTTTCAATGAAAAATCTACCAAAGGATCACCCTGCAAAAGTATGAAGGCATCTTCAAAAAGACCAAAATAGTCAAAAAAAAATATATAAATATAAATGATATACCGGCCTTCAGAATAAAAAGTCGGTATCTTAGAAACTCGCAATTTAAGACTAAAACCAATATCAATCGAGATTTATGACTTTCAAGACCTAATCAGCCAATAATTAAACCATCCTTAACAACTGAATAAACATATATAATAAATAAATTAAAATATACGCTTTGACTTTCGAATGCATTGAAGCATAAATACGATTTATGACTCAAATAAAATATGAAACTGACCGCTGTATTAAATTATCTATCACACGATCGAGAAACGGCGCACTACGCATGGCTACAGTTACAATCTCGGTTTCACTTACATGCCTATAGCAGTATATATATTTAATTACCAGATGTCAGTGCATTATAGTATCTGCTGTAGGATTTATGTTTTATATTTCCGAGTCAACAGTGCGTGCAAAATAGATCAATGATCTTTATGGTCCAACGCCGTTGCGCATTTGGCCTGCAGACACTTGAGTCGCCGCGCGGCAGCACTAATGAAGGCAACTTTTCGAAAATTCAGAAAAAAAACTGTAACTTAGCGCTTTGCTAGCTAAAAGCAAGCATAAACCTCCATCTAACCAAGTAAGTCACTAATGAGCGTGTGTTATGTTTGTATGCGCTTATTCACATTTCTGGCATGGATTTCTCTGGCACGCATGGTTTGAGTCACAGCTGTCAGCAACTCGGATGTAGAAGTTCAAGTTAATTTCTACGCAGTTTGAACTAGATTTTAGAGTGAACCTGCAAACTTGACCAAAGTGGCGAAATATATATTTTTTTTACGAATGGATATGTGTCTGTATATATGCATATATGTTTATAGATATGTTGCTGCTTCAAGTTACTATTAAGTTCATCATATTTCGCTTTGTTAGTCGTTGCTTAATGAGTCTTTAAAATATCGTAGAATTAGATTAATGGCTGCGCATACCGACAATCTTTTACATGCCTGCATAGATATTCACTTTAACAAAAAAAATATATATAAATATATCATATATAGTATATACTTTTATATATGTATATATATTGTTATACATATATACTTATTATCTATATATAATTTTCATAATTTTTGCTGTCAGAACAAAGTCCCAACGCTTTGAAAGTCACTCACAATTATAGCTCTCTAATGACGGACGTGGCAAATGATCTTGGCCGGTTGATCTGTTAATTGTCGTGCTACTTTGGTAACACACATTAGCAGGCTGACAGTTGAGGGAGATTCATTTATTTTTAATAGAAACCAGTGATGAAATTAGTTATGAGCACACATTTACTTTCGTACATACAAAGTTTTATATTTACATATGTATATGTTGCGATGAAAATTTGCACCTGTAAATGTCTCAAGACATTCTAAGGAAAATCATATTTAAGTAGTTGTGGAAATGTGTAATTTGCATAGTTTGTTCCACTGAAGTTTCTTATACCAAATAGCGAATTATATACAGAGTAATTATTTGCGTACAAACGACTACGAGTTGAGCGGAAATAACTAAAGACTTAAGCGCCAAACTTGTGCGGAAATTGTTTCCTTTGAGAGTAGTGAGAATCTGGTTAAAGCAATAACTTTCGACAATCACAACCTTTTCAATGTATACATTATTTTTTTTTTTTAATCTTTTCCGAACATTTTTTCATTAAATAGTAACTCTTAGTTGACAATTCAAAAGTATGTGCAGGAGAAGCGTATATAATATAAAATATTGATATAAAATATTTTTATAAAATATTAATATTAAACATAGATATTTTATATGCTCCTACTTTCTTGATTTGTCAATAAAGCATCCATATCGTATAGCGTTTTATTTGCTCGATTAAAATGTTGACTCCTTATGTGGCAACAGTATGTACATAAATACTATGTTACACCTTGTAGAAACTTTCAATTTTTTTCGTAGTAGAAGAACAAAAAATTAACAAAATTGTCCGATTCAATATAGTTAGTAAAAAAACTTGATTAAACATAAAATAACTAACAAAAATGTTAAATGAACAGCCAACTCTCACTCCTACGTCTTGAGAAGGGAAGAAAATGTGTACTTGTTTCTGGCTAAAAGGCAAAATTCCGCGAGAAAAACACGAACCTGTCAAAATGCTTCAAAAAGTAATCGTAAATTTGACGGTCCGAGCAGAGGATAGATAGAGATATTTACGAAAACCATTGAAGATGATATGAATTCAATTAAGAATTAAATTTCTTATTATCTAATGCAAACTAAAAGCTCGAGGAATAATGACTGCGACAGGAGCCCTGTACAAAATGCACATTTATATATACACTATTATAACGGACATATTTTGAAGCATCGTTATAACGCAAGAGGATTCTCATCTATATCAAGATATCACTAATTTATATGTTTGATTTTTACTTTTGCTACTACCATATTGTTTTTAGTAGAGTCTCTGTTAAGAATTTTTATGCACTCCGGTACCCATGTTGATTTGATTTCAACAGACTAGATGGCTAATGGCATAGACCTCAGTTTGAAAAATGCCAATGTGCATGGAGTGGTTGTTGCGTGGTTCAACTATACCAACCCCAATTCCATCTACCGGTTTCGAACCACCGAGCATGCAACCTTCCAATTGACTTTTGGTGCCCAATGAGACTTTAATTTTCTTTTCAAAGTAAATTCTCTTGACAATATCGATTTTGAATCGTATATAGCAAAGAGTGTCATCGGTAGACTCTCTTCAATCATATTCTGTTTCTGTTCTTAACATTTCCTAATGACAGCAGGGCTAAAATAGACCTCAACAACTATATATGGAGCGGAATATCAAAGATTTGGTCCAAAGCAGCAGCTCAGTACTGTTATTATTCAAAATACAGGCAAGAAAAAGACCTATATTTTATTTCGGCAATTTAAAAATTATTAAAAAAAAAATATAATAAAGAAAAATCCGAAATGTCGCACATTGCGGTTGTATTACAACGACAAAGGAAAGACGAACTACGCGTAGAAGACATCAATTTTGAGAAGCAATACACATTTAGCCATGATGATAATTGTGTTATTACCGAAATGCCTTTTTGGTAAGTGAGGAGGATGAAAAAGATGCGATAAAAGAGGGAGCAGAAAGAGATATTGCAGATGATGTCACAATAGAAGAAGTCGACTACTAAATGCGACCAAAAACCACTCAGGCTTGCAGAAGCAAACCAGAGGGAGTGAGAAATGAAGAAGAAAAGAAGAAAGCAGAAGAGCTGAAATAGATAGCAAATTAAGAAAAAAATCGGAAATTACAAGAATAGAAGATAAAACAAAAGAGGAGGTAAACGCAAGCATCTCAGTAATTAGCGAAAGTACATACATTGTGGAAGCAGATAGACTTTTGGACAAGGATTTGAAACCAATTAACGAAACGGATGGGATGTCCGCCAACAAAACACGCTTAACAATCGCCGAAGTTAAGTAAGGACGAAAGCAATAAAGAGGAGAACACAATGATACAAAAATGAAGCGCAAAATCAAAGGTACACCGTCGTCGAGTGAAAAAAAGGACAGGATACCTTTGTAATGACAGGATCTTACAAACCAAATACAGTATTTTGCTTCAGTAATTTGTCATACTCCATTTCCACTCCGTTGGAAGGACCAAGTAGAGAAGGACCTGACTTCGCTTGGAATATCCAATTGGCGCCAAGTAGCGAAAAGAAGAAACGGCTGGCGCGCTGTTGTTAACTCGGCTAATCGCGTAAGCGGTGTCTACGCCAATTAAGAAGAAGAAGAAGAATTTTTCATATGAAGATAAGCACGTTAAAATTATTCAAATAGCGCCCTCCTATCTATTAATTGGCTCAGTAAAGAAGTTATGCTTTGTTGCCTTCAATTTCACAGAGTGGCGAATAGAACGAGCAACTCTCTTAAATAATTGGGTTATATAAAAACTTTCCAGTATGCGATTGTTAAATTGATTTTGCTTTTGCATTCAAATTGCAAAATTTAAAAAAATGTAGAGAGAGCAATAATATTTCGGTAAATACAATGACCTTTCAATATACTACTATAGGTCGTACGCTTGGCTTTCACAAAGATCGTAATAGCTTTAAGGGGGTATTCTGGTTTAGAAGCCCCAATTTTAGGTATTTTTTTACGCAATAAAAAAATCAAAAATTATTTTGACTACCCATTTTTTTATATGCTTTTTATTGATATTATAAGAATTCAAAACATAAATAATATAAGAAAAAAACTTAATTTAAAAAAACTGCAGGTCGGCGAAGTAGAGACTGTTAAAACAATGGCTTGTCTTGATGTGCAGGATATACTAAATCCTTTCCGTGACCTAAAATGAAAATTTATGCGAAATACGTGAAGAGTAAAAGTGTAGTTATCGCACTACGAAACGTTTTTGAAAAAAAAGTTTTAATAAGATGGTGGAGGTTTGAAATAAAGTTTCGTATTTTCCCTGTTTTTTTGTGGTTCGGAATTTAAAAAAAAAGAAATCTTTCGAAAGCTCTTCGTAGTGCGATACTATAATGTAAAAAAAACCTTTGTGTAAAATTTCATGTGAATCGGTTAAGTAGAACTTGAGATGTCATGCACACCGTTTCTAGAAAAGTAGTTATGAGAAAACCGGGTTTCAAGTTTGAGAATTAGTCGCGCGCATTCGGAGTCGGAGTCACAAAATGAGCTGTAACTCGGAAAATAATTTGAATTTCGAAAAATCCTCTTAGCGACACTTTCTTGAAGGGTTATAATATAAAAATATGCAAAAAAAACATTTTTTTTCGAATTTCTAAACCAGAATACCCCCTTAATGCTTGATGGTTCATGAAAATCATAAGCGAACTTATCCATAAAGAAAATACGATGAAGAATATAGGGCTCAAACAGGTGCGACAATAAGCAGCTGACTATTAGTGAGGGGGTTCATCAAAAAACTAAAAGTGGTAAATAGGTAGTTGGATATGGGTCTAAAAATACACTGAAACTCATTACATGCCTCAGCTACTCGACTAAGTGCAACAGAAATCCTTTTTTTCTTTTGGAGCAGCAAGAGAGAGCCAAAAATTTTTTAGAGAAAATCTTGAATATGCTCAGCAAGTAGTTCTTAATTTTTTTGTTAAGCCTTACAACAAGTTATAAGACAAACGACTATTATAAGATGTAGAAGGTATAACTTCAATCAGAAACCGATTATTAAGCAGTATTTCCAACTAAAATTAGTAGTTAAACTTATTATGTACTCAACTAAGTAATTACTTGAAGTAATTTAGTTAAATATATAGTCAACACATAAAGTTACTCATAAGCTAGGTATACGTTTCCATTATGGCGAAGACACTCCCAAACATGTCATCAGTCATACATGCGAGCATTCTTCTTCATTTGAGTTGTCGTTTTAATAAACAAAATGCCTGTGTGCCGAAGATAACTCCCCCACAAAACGTGGGATTGAAGAATTGTTTAAAGAAAACATAACCACGTAATAAGAATAAGAACACCTACAAGCATAAAGTGACTGCATGTACATATGTACATATGTGTGTGAGTAAGAACATTTATACATAATTAAGCAAGCGGCAGTGAAGCGGCGCTGACGGCTACGAGGTAGGCTTGTGAAAAGCGCAGGCGTATGGGACAAAATATAAACACACACATGTGGAGGTGTGTGTGTGTCTGTGGAAATTGCACAGTGCAAATTGAGGGGCGACTGATATGCACAGAATAAATAGTTGAATGCCAAGCGTAATTGTTCTCATTCAACAGACCGTGAAGAAGAAAATGAGACCCACGTCCGTTTCGTGTACAACCATATAAGTTGCATGTACATTGTACATGTATGTATGTATGTGTGTGGCAACTGTGGCCAGAATCATCAGCACCAAAGGTAATATTAAATATTTTATGTGTCTCCTTAAGCGCTGGTGGGCTTCTGGAAGAATGTTGTGTCTGCTAACGACAAGCTTACGTTCAGGAAAGGAATTTCATTTAAATGCTGGTTGTTGTTGTTAGCTAGTCAATAGCAGATAGACACACGAGTACGAGTTTGGTTAAGTGAAGGAAGTCGACTGTCGGCTGCAATAAGTGTTGCTAGATATTTATGTATGGGAAATAATTAAACTCGAAATTAAAGTCACACAACAACAATGATAACAATAACAACAACCACTGGTAGTTGTGTGAATCGACGGCGTTGATGCATTCGCTGGTTGCATTATTCAACGCCATTTGTTGCAGCAACTGACAGTCGCACTGCAGGCAAATTGCCGCAGGAAGTGCTGTGGGTGCAGTAGGCATGCGCAGCCGGCAAGCGTACTCAGTTGTGGGCACTGACAAGTTCGCAACAGTTGTGTTTTGTGCGAACTACGCATTCTTGTTGCTGCATTCGCTTGTTGCAAGCTGTCGCTGATGCGCGAAATTTATTTTATTTCTTTGCTTTTTTTCTATCCACAACATTAAAAGTATCTGTAGGGAAAGATCGCGGCAAAACTTGAGTAATGTGTGGAAGTTCCGGCAATTGAACGAGTTTTGTTTGTAATTTGAAAAGCCGCATAAATTTATAAAACCAAACTCTTGCTTATACTACTTAGTTCGCATTTTCCTGAGATTTTAAAATATTAAAAAGTTTTTAATATTTAAATAGACGAAAAATATTTTTAAAGTCAGAAGGGCTACAGCTGAAAATTTTCTACTCTAACAAACTAATCTGCAAGGATCGATGGCTGGGAAACCAATCTTGGCACCGAACCACAACTTGTCTAAGGTGTCACGAAAATGTCTCACCTATTTCGGATAAGGTCATACCAAAGAACAGTAGTCCTTAAATTAGGTATAGTTTAGGTTGGGTTAGGTTAAATGGCTGATGAAAGAACGCACGTGGACTACTATACATATGTAGCCCTTTGTGAGGCCATAAAAAAGAGGAACTCCTGTGTTCGAACTTCTTCTTCTTTTAACAAATCGCTTAGTAGCCAATACAAATTTGCATAGGCGTTTATCAGCTCGGTGGGATATTTCAATATATGCGCTCCCAAGTATTTAAGTCTTGACCTCCCGAACGCGGGACAGTCAACAAGAAAGAGTTGAGCTGTTTCCACTTCATCTTCTTCTACATATACAGCTTTTACATATGACGTCTGGTAGGATTCCCAGCCAGACTGTGTGGACGTCAATAGGGCAATAACCCGTTAAAGCCCCAAAACTAACGAGAGGCTAGCGTTACTGAGGACAAAAAGATCACTAGATCTCTTGCGATCGATCTTGGACGAAACGGCTTTTGCGACAGCGCATGTATTGATGGTGGCCAGCGCTTCAGCGAGGTCCAGCTATCTAGTAGAGAGAACACAAGAGGATACGGGGGCACCGACCCGCTCCCATTCTAATGATAGCGGCTCTAGGGTACCTTTTCTTGCTAGCTCATCAGATGGACAATTTTACACTTTGGTCGATATTGTTGGTTTAATGTCAGTTATAGGCACTGAGGTCTTTATATTCGGCACGGAAAAGTTAAGACCCGATTTATCAAATGGGTGTCAAACCTAGAACTGGTACAAAGTTGGGATCTGACGTCTTTATTGTGCTAATTTATTGTGAGTCTGATGGAATTCCGGATTCAGTGTTATATGTGAAATAGGAGCGGTAAAAATTGGTCTAGTAGTTCAGAGAATATATCACTTAATATGTCATCAATGGCAAAAGTCTCTCCAGCAAAAATGAAAAAATTTAATGATAATTTCTTAAAATTAAGCAAAGCAATTAATTTAGTCTAAGATTAGTATTCAAGCATGATGATCAACACTCTTATAAAACCGATTTTTCTTATAAGTTCGATTTCTATAATAAGGGCAAGATTCATATCAGGGGACTATAGCGATCAGGTGACTACAAATAAAACTCTTTGAATTGAACTGTAAAGCTATAAATTATTATATAAAATCTATAAAATGGATTCCTCAGATAAGAAAATCTGCGAGATCTGAGAACAATTGCTTTTTTTATTTATTCAGAACGATATTTTTGTTTATGGATTATCACCAGCTGGAATTGACACAACGGGAGGCTCATTAATCACAAATCCTAAATTTTGCGTATAAAAAGTCACACTCCTTTAGACGTTAGGCCAATCTAGAGTACTAATAAAAAAACTAAAACCCACCATTTATTCTGTAAGTCTTTTTCCTACTTTTAAATAGCTTTCTCTCAGGCTTTTTCAAACATATATTCAGATTAAACATACTTTGGATTATTTTTTTAACGAGAATCGCCGCCTGCAACGATGATTTTATGAACTTTTTGACCTAAAACAAGAACAAACAATTTAACTTCGTCTATATCAATGCTATACTCGTAATACTCTTCACAGGTGCATTTCTTCTTGCATAAAAGGATTTATGCTGTAGCGTTTGCCTTAGCAAATAGTCTGTGCCGAATTGCATGAAGATAATTTGTCCAATAAAGAAAATTTACAAACAAGAAACTGGCTTTGATCCGTTAGTTTGTATAACAGTTATAGGTTACAGTGGTCTGACAAAGACGTTTCCAACAAGTAAGCAGCTTCTTGAGGATAACACGATGTGCGCAACATTTCAAAGCGATATCTCAATAACTGAGGTACTAATACACTTATATACAAACAGACATTTAATGTGACATGGGGACCTGGATTTACACCTGACCAAAATATTCAGTGGCCATGGGAGCTTTCGAGGCTACCTATACAAATACCGTCTGACTTTAGTTCATGTTGTCCGACATGTATAGAATGTACAGAACAGGTAATCTTTCATTGCCCAAGGTTTTCAATTATATGGAAAAGCTGAAAATCACAATAGGAGGTGTGTAGTGTCACGTTGGAAAATTTGACTACACTTATGTGCGAAGCGGCAGCTCTAATTATGACAAGACTAAGACAATTGCAACAAATTAGGCGTCAGTCCGTACAATAGAAGATACTTAAATATCTTCTTCTCTCCCATAAAGTAATACCTTGTCCAGTGGTTCCGTGGGAGAGACATGAGATGGGAGTAGGTTAGATTTAGCGGATTAAAGTTCCCCACTCCGGCTTTTGATCCTTCCTTCTAATATAAAAAAAATACATTTAATGTTCTAACTGAATCAACTGACTAACCCGAACGCTTTGGCACTACAGCGCTTAGAATTAAAACATATTTTTAGACTTTTCTAACAATTGAATAACATTTTCAGGACCCTAAAGTATATTAGCCATAGTTTTTTTTTTTTTCTGAAAATCCGTAATTACTGATTTTAAATGCTTAAGATATCAGCTATATATAATTTTCAACTACTTTTCATTAGGATATACTAAAACTAATAAAAGTCAACAATGAGATGCATTTAAGCGGCTATAAATTTGAAGTGGCACAGCAACTAATTTGTCACATTAAAAATTAATCTCACAAAAAAACCAGCAACAAAAACCAAAATGAAAAGATAAACATGAAATCAGCCGCTTTATTTACCGAAATTAAATTTATTTGCGCCACAGCATTACACCGCTTTTGAACTTGCCAGCTTATGTGCTGCGTCAACGTTTCTGTGTGCAGCGCCACCCGTGCAGCGCCACCCGTGCCGGCTAAAAATACACACAGCTTACAGCAACCAAAAACCAAAGCCTACACCGACGCCCGCGTTAGGCGAGTGACTGCGACGCGTAGCATCTTCGTTAGGCAGTCGGCTGCGCGCAGCGCGTAAACAACAGGTGAAAGATAATCCGCGCGATTGTTTCGTGGCTTTGTGTGTTGCCGCAAAATGCCACAGCGAGCGCTGGCATGCGCTGTTTGCTCACTTTTAATGAGCCGGTGTTGCATTACCTAATGCATGTTTTTACCCACACCCTACCGCGCGGCATACCTTCGCGGCGGCAAGTGGTGCCCACTTTAAAGTTATCTCTCTGTTGACCGTGTTCATGTACAAACTTATTTTTTTTTCATTTAATTTTTAGTTTTTGTTTCTTTCTTCAACTAATATTTTTTTTGTGGCGCATTTAAGTTTTATCGCATAACATGTCGGCCAATGTAACTGTCATCGCAACAAAGCAGTTCATTCATTGCCACAGTTTCTTCACAGTGCAACTACGAAATAATTTGCTTGCTTTTGCCTTGTGACATGTCACCAATGTCATGCCAGTGTGTGGTAAATGTTTGCAGAAACAGTTATGGCCATAAAACGGCAACCCTGAAGACATGCTTGAATATATGCATTTAGCCTTTGTCGTTTTATTTAATTGACGTTGTAATAAATTATGCAATTTTAGTTGTTAATTGCACGTTTTAATTACTTATATGCAAAAATGTATAGTTACAATGTTTAGGTTAGGTTAGGTAGATTGTTTGTCTGACGACACACCTAGGCCTTTATGACGGCCGTTGTGATACCACCGTGGCTAATATGTGTATTTCCCTTCTAACTTGACTCCATCATCATAATAATCATTCACAAACTTTTAAATGACTGTTTCCACTACTCATTTAAATTCATTATAATCCCAATTTGAGACAAACATTTATGAGTAGGTTAGTTTTATTGAAGAAACCAAACTTCTGACAACGATTTTGTATAAGCAATTTTTAAGCAAAAACTCGATAGCCGACAACATAACTAACATTCCATGAATGATGTATTCAAATCTAATACGAATCAAAATCAAAAATATGAGCAGCCGATCTCGCTGCTCCCAACTGAAACGACTTTTAAATGAGCACAACAAGGCGATGGCTTAAACAAAGGTACATATATGTATTTCTCAGACCAGATCAAGCCAATCATAAGAAAAGGTACAAAGCTGTAAGCACTTTAAATGAAAATGCATCAAACAACTGAGCCTCAAGGCAAAATCATTCTATTCCTAGGGTAAAAGTGAAGTGAGTGTATTTTAAGTGAAGGTTAGGTTAAGTAAAAATTCGAATAGTTATCGAGAATGATTTCGCGAGTGCGTGCTTTATAACGTTCTCTGTTTTTGAAATTCCATTTGCTTTTTGCTTACAAATGTTTCGACGATATTTAATAATTAATCGTCTCAGGTACTAACATTGAATTTACTGGATAGTTTTAAAAACTATACTATGTTCCATCAACCGATATTTAGATTTTATGTAAATATAAAACAAAGACAATGGAACTCCCACAGTGGCTCTGTTTTAAATCTAAAAATTCTCATGTTAAAAAACTTATGTTTTAGCAAAATTCTCTTTTCTTATTCAACATAGTTCCCATGAATAATGATACACTGATTAAAGCCATCTTCAAACTTTTCAATACAATTTTTATAGTACGATTTGTCTCGTGCTTCGAAATAGGCCTCAGTTTCGGCGATCACCTGTTCTTTCGACGAAAATTTCTTCACAGCGAGTATTCTTTCGAGATCTGAGAACTGGAATTAGTCGCTGGGACCAAATCTGGAGAATACGGTGGATACGAGAGCGATGCGAACCAAAACTCATAGATTTTTGCCATTGTTTTCACTGACTTGTGACATAGTGTATTGTCTTGCTGAAACAGCACTTTCTTTTTCTTCAAATGCGTCCGTTTTTCCAACAGTGCTTCCAATCATCAACTGCTAATGAAATGAGCAAGCTTGTGTTTGATCAAAAGTCGCGGTGCAACTAGTTTGCACAGAGTTTTCTCATACCGAAATATTCGTTGACGTGTTCAAGGATAGATTCGATAAGTACTATAAATGAGGATTGCACTGCGACCTAGTGTCTATTGTGCCCTTTCCTAAGTCACAACGTCTCACATAGCTCCAGCAAATTGATAAATTCCGGCTATACTGCTAGGTGCTATTAAGGCGAAGTGATCCCTATTTGGAAACATGAATCCAAAGGCGTTTATCCTGCGCCTACTGACTGTTGTGCAGTCAATTAACAGGTGTTCTGAAGTTTCAGACTTCAAGTCACAGAACCGGCAACTCGCGCAAGAAGCTGGCTCATGCTATATAAGTGATTCTTGCGCTTACAGTGGCCAAGGTAGAAGGCAATAAGTAGCCGAAGTTTTTCTCTTGGAAGGTTGATTACATATTTGAAGGTTGTAACTACCGAATGCCTAGAAGTTGTTGCCAATGCTTCTCCCTACCCTTTGTTTCCTCCTTGTGAACCAGCTCTTTTATGGTGTGGGAACCAACCACACTGAAAGGTTCCGGTTCTACCATGTTGGTGGATGCTGCGAAGCGGGCAAGTTCATCAGCCAGTTCATTCCCCGGCTATACCTCTATGACCTAGCACCCAAATAAGGTGAACTTAGTTACGATCTGATAGACTATTCAGGAGTATATCCTGCACCAATAACGGATTAATCTCGTACGTAGATATCGCTTTGAGTGCCGGTTGACTATCGTTTAGTATAGTTATACGTTCATTGCGTTGTAGGTTTAACTCTACACACCGACTTATAGCAAAGAATTCTGCTTGGAATATGCTCGGAAAACAAGGCATTAGTGTGGTGAGTTTTGTGCGTGGCTCGAAAGCGGAATCGTTCCATTTGACCTTACTGCTGAGGGCAACTTTAAACTTCCTAATGAAGTTAACCCTTTTGGTAATGCTATTTCTTGGGAGAAGAGCCTGTGGTTTTTCGTTTCGCCACTTAGGTCCTTCATGCGTTGGGAAGATTTCATGGGTAAAAACCTCTAAACTTAGCATATCAATCCTTGATCTGCCATTGAATCGCAATCTTTCCAAAATATTTGATAATAAATAATAAATATACTATAATTTATATAAAATTTTTTGGGGTTCCTATATACTTAAATGTAAATATGCAAACTTTGGTTATCTTTGGCACTATTTTTAAATGGCACTCTTCATACTTCTGGTCCCCTACATTAAAAGAATAGCAACTTGAAACACTTATATTATTTCGAAAAAATCCAACATTTTAAAGTATCTAATTCTCCGCGTCACTCAGACAATCAAACTTGTAGCAATACTCAAATATATGTACAGCTCAAAATTTCATTGAAAATCTTTAACGGACCATTACCCACACTACAAGCTATAATTAACACTCTACACTAAGTAATGCTGATAATAACGGTGAAGCGGAAAATATTGCATTTGCAATAGCACTTTGTACGAAAAAATATAAATATATATTTTATGTAAATTATCGGTTAGATTTGGTAGCGTGTAACAAAAGAAATGCATATTAAATAGCGGCACGAAACGCACCCCACTGTGCGTAGCCTGGAAGGTATGCATACATACATACATACTATGAGATACAGCTGTAATTGCAAATGTAATGCAAAGGTAATGCAAACAAAGGTAATGCGAGCGTCTGTAGCTGTCTTGCGGCTACTAAGCGATGTGATGCGTTCAAATTTCATGCGGCGGCAAAAGTATTACAGTTACAAGGGGTAGCAATGCATTTTTGGGGAGGTGCAAGCGCATTTGCATATTCGGAGGGAACTGAATCGAAATAAATGCAAATAGAAATGTTATGCGGTTGCATGCTGTTCACTACTTGTGCACTAGTTATGCATATATTTATAATAATTTTTTTGCTATTTGGGAAAAGTGTTTATTAAAAAAATAATAATAAATGCTTTTGATTTAATTATAAGGTTTCTCTATGTGGTTTCTACACATTTATTATTATTACTTTTTTTTAAAGGTTTCTCTGTGTGGTTTCTACACATTTATTATTATTATTATTTTTTTATATATTTTTTATTTATTTTTATTTTTTTATTTATTTTTATTTTTTTGGTTTCTGAAACTTCAATTTATTTGTAAATTGTACTCACCAATTTTTCTTATGTTTTCAGTTATGTTTCAATACAAAACTTGTGAACATTAACGACTGTACGCGATAATAAATATGGATGCTGGCAGCGTGGTTAGCGAGCCGATTTCGGCGCATCATCGCGCATTTGCGAAACAAAAATCCGCTTCAATGGTGAGTAAATTAACTGTAAATGAAATGAGAAAGGCAAATATTATACATATAATTCAGTTTTCGGTTTAAAAACTGTTTTTAAGACATTTTGATTTTATTATGATTTAATGCATTTTAAAACGTCTATATGCGCATATAAATATTAGGGTGGGTAAAAAAAAATATTTTTTTCGTTAAAATAGATTCTTGGACACCTTTAAGAGGACCTCTCCAATTATGAGGTCTTAATTTTAACGGGAAGTTACTCCGATTCGGAGATTTTCGTTGAGTTGTCTAAGGAACTATTTTGTCAGAGCACCAAACGAAAAAGAATATTCGTGTTTTTTACTCACCTTAATATGTTTTAAAATATTTTGAAAGCCAAAAATGAAAATTAAAAGAAATAGCATCTTCATTTTCTATCTTTGATGTATAGTTATTGTCTTAAAGATTTTCTGCCTCAAAATGCACTGTAGTGCAAATATATCTCTCATATTAAAGACTATATCTATACATAAATTAAAGACTATATGAAATATATATTTTCAATTCGCTGGTGCATTTTTAAGGGCCTAAAATGTCTAACTACATATGTTTGGCTTACAGACCGGAACAATCTAAACTATGCTGACCTCTTCAAATTATTCGACAATTTTATTAATAAATTTATTTAAAAATTTTCGAATTCGAATTCTCCAAATTGTTTGAAAAATTTATTAATAAATTTTCGTTTTTAATAAATTTTCTAATAATCTTTATAATTGTTCCGACCAATTAGCCAAACTCAGTCTGAAAATTGATTACCTTAAAATCGAATAGTTTAAAATAAAAATTATTTTTTTTTAATTTCAAAATCTCCTCAGAAATCTTCAAGCAATCTTCTAAGCGCTTTAAGTTTTAATTTTATACAAAAAAGTATGTCATCTGTTTTTTTTTATTACATCTGCAAGTTTTCAAATTTTATTTGTACCTTTTAACTATCCCATTGGTTTCAGGAAGGAATCCTGAAAAAATTGTTTTTAAACCAAACAAAGAAACTTAAATGTCAAGACAGTTGCTTATAATATATCTTTTTTTTATTATTAACTGGAGAAATATGTATTATAACTCTTTGAAAGATAGCAAATTGGCTGCTGGAGTCTTCGGATAAATGTAAAAAAAAATATTTCGTCACAGATTTTAAGCAAGAAGTTCAGTCTGAAGGAATTTTATCGCCGACGTGATTTTAGCGAATATTTCTATAGAATATTTTCTTACCACTGGATCAACACTGCAGTTAAATTGAGTCTCAAAAGATTTCATCTCTTCCAAGATTGAGGAGAATATTCCTTTAAATTATTTTGTTTTACTCCTTGGTCAACACTGTAATCGTCACATCCCAAAAGCAATAGTCATTGCCAACATTCTGTCAAATCTATTTCCCTTTAGGGTGGGAATATTTTTGTATAGGCATTTGACATCACGAAATATACATTCTCGAAATGGCGTCGGGTTGGTAGGTTGGTGGCGCACGCAACAGTTATTGAACCTTTTAGTTATTTTATGAGGTTGTCAAACAGATATGAGGAGAATGCAATGAGTGCAAATCTACTTTTTTCGACAAATGTATTTTTGGGGAAAATAATACATATATTTATTTTATTTATATACTTCAATACTGAAATATTTTTTACGGTATTGGAAGCGTTTTTTTTTTATTTCATTGTAGCAGCTGTTTAGAGGAACCTTCCCAATTAAGGGACCGGACATTCCAGTTGCATGCCCTTAAACCGTAATCCGAGGTTCGAGGCTGTTTTTTCCAGCTTTTTATGTGGCGATGCCTAAAGCCGGCGCACAACCCTTCTCACTTTAGCTCGTCCTCAAACGGATGTTTTGATGTAAAATAATCGTTTCTGGCCACATATCATAGAACTTTCCTCACTTGCGTGAACTTCTAAACATGGCTCAAATGTCTGTATACGCCAATAGAGAAGAAGAAGAATATACTATAAGAAAATAGGGACTTCTACAAACAAAAAGTGCATTAACTTAAAAAAAAACCGACAAATTGATGAGAATTTTTATTCAAAAAGTAAAATCTTTTTCAATTCTAAGCTGAAATAAGGTCGCCTTCATAATATTTTAGATGGCAAAGAATACAGTGTGTTTGTGACAAGACAAGAAGCAAAAGAAGAAGCTAAGTGAAACCAAATTTCATGAAAAACTTTTATTTGTACAAGATAAAAATAAAAATCCCAAAAACTGTGATATTTGAATTTTTCGCATAAATTTTGAGGCTATGTAGAAAAAAGTATTGATACAAAAATTGAAGTTCTTTTCATTACCAACAATTTTGCATTATAACTTTTTTCCAAAGGACTTGAAAATTTGCCTGAAATCAGGTTAAACTGTTTCTGAGCCTAAAAATGTTAACCGCGCGCCTCAATTTCCGCTTCCCGAGCTCGGAGCACAAGTAAATTAATTTTCATTAGATTTTTGTTATTTTAGCTTTAGCTTTGGAATACAACAAATTATGGTTTCTTTGAATTTTTGGCATTTTTAAAGATGAATTTCATTTTCATTTCTGGGCTATGATTTTTTTTTTTATTAATATTAACTAATTAAATTCTATGACTTAATAGTCAATAGCAAATTTACATTTCCGTTTGAATAAACGAAAATTCGAGCTCTTATACAAAAACCAGCGAAAATCTCTTGAAAGCCGAATTAATATCAATAAATTTTCCCTGCCGCTGCGCTTTGGTCTGATTGCAAGGCCGTTAATTACTCTTAAAATTTTTTCGTTTCAAAGCGAATGAACTACATATAAATATGTATATTTACAAGTCTTCATTGTAAATATGTACATTGTACATATGTATATACTTGTGCTTATACATATATGCGCATAAATACGTTCAGTGTGCTATTGAAAATCGGCTTAAAAATCGTTTATTTACAACCATATATCAGTTATTTACTCAATAGCCGCATTGTTATTGCTTATATAATCAGCTGGCTTGGTAAAGAAAGTTTTATGATTTATGAAATTTGTTATTGATTTCGCTTTCGTTTCACATTTTCACATTGAAATTTAATAAGCAACTAATTTATGTGCGGTTTTCACGCATGCAACAGCAACATGCAACATTGAAATGTTCCAAACACCAAATGAAATTTGCGCGTTTCTTTTTTATAATAAATAAGTACAAATTTGAGTAAGTAATTGAAGTGATGAAAATGAAGATAATTTTATTATATTTATTTTAGATCGAAACAAGCGTTTCTAGTTGTTGGCATGTTGAACAGCAGTAATATTGTATTTTCTTATCTCCTTCTCCCATATTATAGCCAAAACTCTAGCAGCAAATTATTTGAGATTTTCCCAATCGAAAATAACTGCAAATATTTTCAACTAATATTTTTTTTTTCAAATAACTGTAAATGTTTGTAACAATCAATCGTTAATGAATGGCGTATTTATGTATGTGAGCAACAAACACTTTCCCTAAGTGACATGCAATAAGGCACAGTGGGATGGTAGTGGTAAAATGAATGCTTAAAAAATAATTACATATAAAATAAATAAGAAACAATTCATTATTAAGTATTGTCATTATTTTAAGAGCATATATATACATTTTTTATTAAAACAAAAATATTAAACTGTATAAAATACAATTTTTTTAAGTTAAAATTAACAAATAAGAATTAACTTCACTGTACGATAAATTATTTGTATATAATTTTTCTCTAATTAGTTAGTAAAGGCTCGAAGGTTTGAAGTTTAACGTTTAAATCGATTCAAAAATATCCCATAACGAGGTAAAGAGATTTTGCAAAAAATGTTATATTAATTCGGTCGTTACCTTAGCGATAGAAAATACTTCCAAACTTGACAAAAGTAAATAAAAGTTTGCAAAACAAATGTTTTTGGTGACCTTATAAAAAAGTTTTGTTATTTTAGTAAACAAATTTACACTTTAAAGTAGATTAAGAAAGGTTTAAAAATCTAGTTCCTTTGATCATTACCTGATAATTATATCAAGGCAGTAACCTCGTATCGCATATCGGCCAGAAGTGTCTTGGGAAGCAGTGCGGCAGTGGAAAGTGTTCCCAAAAGTAAGCAACTTCACTTCTACTGAGTGTCAGGCCACAAAAGCATCAGGGGCAATAAATAGTGGACGACATTGCCAAGAATGCTGTCATCCGAAAACGTGATTAACATTGGCAATCACATCTATTTTCTATACGACGGTCTTGACAGAAGAATGACAAGAAAATCATTCTATCATCAGATGGAACGAGCTAGCTGGTTGCAAAACTGCAAAAGACATGGGCAAAACGGTAGATCGGAAGTAAACAAAATTTCGATTGCACTCGATAGAAGAGACTGTAGAAACATAATGCGAATACTAACTGGTCAGTGTGTAGTGGCGACACACGCCCGCAGGATGAGGCTGACAGATCGAGAAGACAACAGGAAATGTTTAAAGTAGGCAACCAGGCAAGCAATGGACTATCTATTGTACACTTGTGCCGCCTTGACAACACTGCGCTGTAATTTGCCAGCGATCTGAGGTCATCGAAGAGGAAGGTGAGGGGCGTGGTTGAATTTTAAGGTGTCAAAAACCGGTTAACACGATTTCCGGCAAAACTACAAGTTCAATAGAAAAAGTGATATGACAAAATTGTTGTCAATGAAAAGATCTACAACTTTTGTACCAACGCTTTTTTTACATAATTTCAAAATTTATATGAAAAATTTCAATTATCCCAGTTTTCAGGTTTTTTTATTTTTATTTGATACGAATATAAATTCCTCACGAAATTTGGTGTTACACTCTTGGTTTCAAATAAATTATACAACGTGCTTTCTAAAGTAAACAGGACCTTTTGAATCTAGCGCCCATGGTGGCGCCATCTATATGTCGACTGGTGCCTTAGAATCTGCTATCTTTATCGATTGTCCAGTGAGAATTTCATGACATTTCATCGATTAGAAGTGAAGTTATTGCGTTTTAAGTGTCAGTATGTTTGTCTTATCGGTGCGAAAATGAACTTCGAACAAAGAACCAACATTAAATTTTGTTTTAAAATTGGATTTCAATTCAAAAAGACAATTGTTCTGTTTTTCTTTTTTAAACTCCTGTTTACATTGGAACACACCTTGTATTTTCTTTCTTTTAAAATATTAAGCAGGAGATACTCTTATTTCGACTTAAAATCGAATAAAACCTTAATTTTCAGTCAAAAATTCTCACCTCAAAATATCACATTTTTTTAAAGGTCCTCAGACTTTATGTTTGTTGAAATCTCTATATTTTTATGGTATAAAAAATATATACATACAACTTTATTCGAAAATGGAAAAAATACCCCCGCAATAGGTTTTAACCTGCTTTGAATTTCTTTAATTTCTTATCATTTTCAAAGGCTTCTACACTGATATGCAAAATACACGCAAACTTCAAAATTTCGAATATTCTCAAATATCTATACTTTCCGAAATTTTTAAAGGCGAACAATTTGAAGTTTCTGTTAAACTCTCTGCATTTATTTAAGCATAAAAAATTAAAAAATTTTACAATTTTTGCCAAAAATTATACCACTCAAACCCACTGTGGCACAACAAAACTTCGCATGACCAATCATTCGGATTTAAACTCCACCAATTATACGAATTCATTGAAGTGCGGCGCTACCGTTTTCGCTCACAATATTTACACATGTTTGCCAAATGAAAAATACAACAAAATAATTCCGTAAATTAAATAAATACACGCATATCTATTTTAATTATTTTCATTATTGCTGTATGTAAGAATGCCATTAATAGACGATTGCCGCTACTTCGCATGTTTTATTATGTTTTATGTTGCGTTCGCTTCACCGTACCGAAAGTTGTGCGTGAGCAGGTTAAACTCATTTAATTGTAATGCGGCACTTTTCTTACTTTTTTTTCATTTTCTACGCGCTTGTTATTGTTGTTAAAAAAATGTGCGAAATTTTGCTCGCATAACTATTATCTAACGGTACAAATAGCGCATACGTAACATTTTTTACAAATAATCGCAACTCTTTAATTAATACAAATATTTTTGTTATTGTATGTAATTTGCTGATAATAATACATGATATGTGAACAAAGTGTGTAAGATTACAAGTGTATTTTTTAATATTTTTTTTTTGGAAGTTGGAAAATTAATTTCACTTCTTTACACTTTGAGTGCGTCGTTGCCTGTACGTGCTTGCCCTCACTTGAACTTAGCAACTAAATTCGACGTAACTGTAAATGGTGATTTTTATAGACCACGCGATATTTGAACTTCAATTTTACTAAATGCTAAATAAACTTTACGATTTGCTGGCTTTTACAATTAAGCATTTTGACCTTTCGATAACAAAGTTGAACGCCTAAATGTATACTATACAAAAGTTAAGGTACTTTAGAGAGTATGATTACCGTTATTGAGGTATATATTTACAGTATTAGACACATTAAATGTATTATAATGACAAAACAGTATTTTTTGTTTTTTAGAAAATTTTGGTTTAATCGAAAAAAATATTTTTTCACCTTTAATCTCCGACCGCAAAAATTGTCAGTCTGTTATTTTCATCAGAACTTTATATGATTTCTCAAAAAAAGTATTAATTTGACTATAGAATATTTACTTTGTAATACAGTAAGGCGTAACGTGGGCTTTTGCAGCCGAAAAATGCCTATTTTCGCCAATTTTATTTTTATTTTATTCATATAACAAAAAAAGACAAATAATATAACAAAGGAATTAATTTCCTTTTGAACATATACAAAGAGCATCCTTTTAACAGTATTTTGTGAGCTTTTCATAAAGAATTTTTGGAAATTCAGCCATTGACAGCTGGTTTCCGGAGGCATCTAAAATTCGTCTAAAAATGAAAAACCAAATATCATCTGTTAATAGATTAGTATAGGACGCGACTAATCAAAGGATTACAAAAAATAAAATTAATTTTTGGCAAAGTCGCATACAAAACAGCATGATCTTAATTCTACTTTAACACCAAATTGCGTGAAAAAATTAGTTTTATCGAAAAAAAAAACTCCTTCGATCAATCACGAGGTCTTTAGTGAAACTGTGAAAAATTTCAATATGATCGTTTCACTAGTTTCCGAGAAATCGTGGCCACCGACTTTGAACATGAACCTGACGGCCTGCTTTTCAAACGTTCTATTTCCTACTTTCAGAAAATATTCGAAATATACATATCATAGTATTTAAAGACAATTAAATTTGAAATTGAAATTTCAAAACCCACGTAACCTTACCTTAATCAGTACAAATCTTTATTTGTGGCACCTCTTAACTTTTAAGGAGTCATAGTAGTATAACCCATGAAGAAGTATAGTAGGCGATTTTCGTGAATTTTTTTAAAAGAAAGTACTCATTCGAATGTTTCGAAGTTCTTTGCACATAGTATTAAAATTAACAAAATGGCGTATTTCAGAAAAAAATGTTGCTTTTTATGTAAAAAAGTGGTCGTTTTTTAATGATGCCAAATTGACAATTTCCAACCAAGCAAAAAGATAGTACGTCATTGTATAGTAAATATATTCAAGAATACTCAGTTCCAATTTGAAGTCGATCGGGCAATTTCTTGTTGAGTTATGACGTCAGCAATTTTGAAACACGCGTTTAAAGCTTCAACTAATCGATTTAGACTTGCAAGCGGTCGCTCTTTAGAACGCTGTCAGTCAAAAAATATTCAAGAAACGACCTTACCGATTTCATATGATATTTATGAATATATAAAATATCGAAAAAATCGATTTTTATAATGTCACACTGGTGACAGTGTAAAGATGTGTAAAATCAAATAATGAACACGCTTACTCACCATATAGTGGTTATGTTAAAAACTATTAGCTTTCAATTTCACAAACGAGATGTTAAGTAAGTGTTTCGTAGGAGCCGATATAAAAATTAGACAATGGGTGTGGCACTGACCACAGTCAGTTGAAACATTATGTCTCAGCAAGTTCTTAAACAATTTACACCAAATCCTGTGCTACATTTTAGTACATTGACAATGGTATCTTACAGCTTGAAATCCCTCATACAAGTATATCTCAAATTTATATTCCAAATGACTCTTTTACTTTACAGTATATATGTAAATCTAGAGTCAATATTGTTAACGACATAAGAACGCAAAGCTTATTTAAGATATGCAATCTAACTACATATACGTCTAAAAATAAGATTATAACACTTCAAGTCACCAGATATCGAATATGTCGACCTCAATGCCTATGGCTGATTATTTACCGATAACTTCTTAAAAAAACAAGTAAGGAAGGGCTAAGTTCGGGTGTCACCGAACATTTTATACTCTCGCATGATAAAGTGATAATCGAGATTTCATTATACGTCATTTACATATTTTTCAAATACCGTATTTTTGTAAAGTTTCATTCCGCTATCATCATTGGTTCCTAATGTATGTACTCGTATTATACAGAAAAGGCATCAGATGGAATTCAAAATATTGTTATATTGGAAGAAGGCGTGGTTGTGAACCGATTTCACCTATATTTTGTACATGTCATCAGGGTGTTAAGAAAATATTATATACCGAATTTCATTAAAATCAGTCGAGTAGTTCCTGAGATATGGTTTTCGGTCCATAAGTGGGCGAGGCCACGCCCATTTCCAATTTTTAAAAAACGCCTGGGTGCAGCTTCCTTCTGCAATTTCTTCCGCAAAATTTTGTGTTTCTGACGTTTTTGTTAGTCCGTTAACGCACTTTTAGTGATTTTCAACATAGCCTTTGTATGGGAGGTGGGCGTGGTTATTATCCGATTTCTTCCATTTTTGAACTGTATATGGAAATGCCTGAAGGAAACGACTCTATTGAGTTTGGTTGACATAGCTATAGTAGTTTCCGAGATACATATGTACAAAAAACTTAGGAGGGGGCGGGGCCACGCCCACTTTTCCAAAAAAATTGCGTCCAAATATTCCTCTCCCTAATGCGATCCTTTGTGCCAAATTTCATTTTAATATCTTTATTTATGGCTTAGTTATGACACTTTATAGGTTTTCGGTTTTCGCCATTTTGCGGGCGTGGCAGTGGGCCGATTTTGCCCATCTTCGAACTTAACCTTCTTATGGAGCCAAGAAATACGTGTTCATCATGATATCTCAATTTTTACTCAAGTTACAGCTTGCACGGACGGACAGACGGACGGACAGACAGACATCCGGATTTCAACTCTCCTCATCACCCTGATCACTTTGGTATATATAACCCTATATCTGACTCTTTTAGTTATAGGACTTACAAACAACCGTTATGTGAACAAAACTATAATACTCTCCTTAGCAACTTTGTTGCGAGAGTATAAAAATGTCAAAAAGCAGAATCAGACTTTTTGGTTGACTTTTTTCTCATTGATCCATTATATTAAATTAAGCTATTTTAGTTAAGTTTATATCACATACATATAAGTATATCATCTAAGTTAAATAGCTTGATTTTAATGTATATGTTTCCTATACGAATGAAACTAAATGTGTCTACCAGCTATGTATAATAGGGCGATTCAAATTTTTTTTTTTCAATTGGTACTCGCAAAAATAGGTTCCTAGACACCTCTAAGAAAGCCTCTCCAAATATGAGTTTTTAATTGTAACGGGAAGGTCCTCCGCCTAACGGTTTTCTATTTTTTCTTATTATCGATAGAAAAATTTATATCTCGCTTCCAACTACTTGAAAAAATATCTTGTTCCTTAGATTTTGTAGGAAATTGAATGCTCTAAAATATGGTATCTTATGATTTTTTCGTAAACCCAACCGTTTGAAAGATATTAACGGTTGAAATTTGACTATTTTTGAAAAAATTCTTTATTTCTTATTAATTTTATAACTCAATGAAAAAAAATTATTATGAATGATGAAACACATAGTTTTGTAGGAAATTTTCTGCTCTATAAAAATGGTCTACTATGATATTTCGATTAAGTTAAGCGTTTACGAGATATTCATCGTCAAACATCAATGCATATTAAGGTGGATCAAAAAATAGTCAAATTTCAACCGTTAATATCTTTTAAACGGTTGGGTTTATGAAAAAATCATAAGAGACCATATTTTACAGCATTCAATTTTCTACAAAACCTAATTAACAAGGTATTTTTTCAAGTAGTTGGAAGCGAGATATAAATTTTTCTATCGATAATAAGAAAAAATAGAAAACCGTTAGGCGGAGGACCTTCCCGTTACAATTAAAAACTCATATTTGGAGAGGCTTTCTTAGAGATGTCTAGGAACCTATTTTTGCGAGTATCAATTGAAAAAAAAAAAATTTTTTTTTGAATCACCCTAATGTATAATATACATAAGTTAATAATAGAGGGAGAAAAAAATATTTTTTTATCAAGAAATATAGTTCTTCACTATTAAATCTACTCTTGTTCATGGTTTCTTCACAAATATGACATAGATATGGTGGTGGCTAACTATAAAAATCAAACACGCTTATATGCATTTCTTCTCTAGCAACAATTTTTCAAATTTTTGTAATATTTCTTACATTAACTATTATGAACCGTGAAATTGCCTGACCCCACAATTAGTACAGCCACAAAAATACCTGAAAAACAGGACACAATAAAAATTAAATTTACACAAAAGAGATTATATAAAAACTTAATTAGTTGCAGAACGAATTCGCTTTGTGAACTGTTCTTCCTTCTTTACTTTTTCTTTCTTATGAGAAAAGCAAATAATAATTGTTCGAAAGTGGAGTGTCGACTTTCTTTTTATTATCCTTTCAACAACAGCAAACCAGCTGTAGACGTGTCTTCCCAGAAAGTAAGAAGGATTGAACTTTATTTAGGAAACCAACAGAGTGGCTTAAGTAACATTTATATGAAAGACGCTGCAAACCAGTCATTAAGATTTGTTACAGGAAACAAGTTATTGTACAAATAAGAGAGTAGAATAAAGGAACGCAAAAATTTACATACTTGACTAACCGATTTATTTAAGGGTGTAAAGAAATTAAAGCTGCCTTTAAGTGCACCGTTGCTAAATTGTTTGATGGAAATGTTAGCATACGCTTGAGCAAGGGATGCATGAAAAATAGTTTAGAAAAATATCTAATTTTATAGTTGAACCACTTCGGAAAATAAACTTCAATTGAATTTTAGTGTCTATTAATTTTTTTTATATTCGAAATAGCTGAAAAAAGAGTTAAGTATTTAATATTATTATTATTCAGAATTGATTAACGTCAACGTCAATATTTCTAGGCCATGACATGCCTATTCTTGGCGGTTGACTGAGAGAGGGCAAAAGCACCTGACCACAAAACGGCTTGTGATAATAAAACCAATATACATGCATACATATATTTCGTATTAGTCGCATGTGTACTGATTGCTCGATAACTTGAGAACAACGTAACAATTATCAATAAGATAAGGTCTTTGCTGTTATTAATATTGCATCGTCATAAAACAATCTCTAAAAAATTAGTTTTTGAAAAGCTGCTGGGATATTTATTTTTAGTCAGAGGTCGCAGTGTCACACCGTAACAAGTCCCTTAACTACGTTTAATATTTACAAACTTAGTTTATAGCTGAAACCAGCAGGTAATTTGGCTATCAGAAGTTCTGCGTCATTTTGCTTTGCAACTATTATCAAGTAATTAACCCAGGTAAGATAATGTTTTCGTTATCACAGGAAGCAAAGAAAACAGAAACAAAACAAAACCCAAAATTAGAAACAAATAAATCAAAAACATGAAATAGAAACATAAAACGCATTAAACAAAAATATTTTTATAATTCACGCGCGTGTGATATAGTCCAAACTTTCTTGAACAATGACTCACTTTTGAGTATATGGTAAAGGGTGATCCTTTTCGAGGTTCGCTACTTTTTTAAAGACACACAGAAAATTCAAATTTAATGGGGACTGTTTATTATTATTCGAAAGAACATTCTTTGGCATTTATTTCTTGAAGATTATCTCTTATAAATGTTGACCGCGACTACGTCTTAGTCAGTCCATCCGTTGACCGGCAACTGGCGCATGACAGGCGGGGTGTTTTTCTTCAAGGCCTAAATCGAAGCGAGAATATCCGCATTGACTTTAGGTTTTACATATCCCGACAGAAAATAGTCTAACGGTGTGATATCGCACGCTCTTGGTGGCCAATCGACCGAACCAAAACGTGAAATTATTTGGTACCCGAAGTGTGCTCTCAATAAATCCAACACATTCTTTACAGAACAAGAATTTTCGTAATAAAGTTGAACGATCTAAAAACGTTATTCGGGCGTAAGTCTTTCAAATAAAAATCATGTCAATCAATGTCAATAACTACTGAACAAAAATTATATAACACCTTGACAGCACTCAAGAGCGATTTCTCAAAAATAGGTATTGAAAAAATTACCTCTACTTGGATCACCCATTATAAATGGTGCAGAAGAAATTTGTTATTATCTACATCATCAATTGATAACAACTCGCTATTTGGCTTTGAAAGGAACACTTCAATAAATTATCGATAATTTTGGTTATTTTTGTGTTGGAAAATACGTACAAATATTTTTAGTAGATTAACCTTTAAACTTTCGTAAACAAAATATAATTATTGCGCAAATCCTTTACTTTTAAATGTTTCTTTTGATTTTAAACTGTTAACAATGGTAACAGGTTTTCAAAATCGGCATAGCAAAGAAGCTTGAACACGAAAGGTATCCGGCTTTTCGACCGGCAATATGATTCATTAAATATTTATAAAATTTGGACTCTACAAAAAGCTTTTTCAAAAAAATTACGTCCAAATATGACCCCCCCCAATGCGATCCTTTGTGCCAAATTTCACTTTAATATCTTTATTTATGGCTTAGTTATGACACTTTATAGGTTTTCGGTTTCCGCCATTTTGTGGGCGTGGCAGTGGGCCGATTTTGCCCATCTTCGAACTTAACCTTCTTATGGAGCCAAGAAATACGTGTTAAGTTTCATCATGATATCTCAATTTTTTACTCAAGTTACAGCTTGCACGGACGGACAGATTTAGACATCCGGATTTCAACTCTACTCGTCACCCTGATCACTTTGGTATATATAACCCTATACCTGACTCTTTTAGTTTTAGGACTTACAAACAACCGTTATGTGAACAAAACTATAATACTCTCTTTAGCAACTTTGTTGCGAGAGTACAAAAACTAATAGGGTGGATTATTAGAGGATTTCCTGAGGATCACGGAGATATCACAAGTTGATCGATACGTATGTAAAACAAGAAGAGCCTTAGGTTTTGTAGTTTATCCTAAACATGCTTTTAAGGCTGCTGAACGTTGATAAGTACCAACAGGTTTTCGCATTCTCAAAGTGTTCTTTAAGATTAAAAAGACATCAGCAAGTGTCTTTCATAACCTTTTGTATCAAAACAGAACAAACAAAATTGATAAATTTTTTATCGGAATGATTTTTTTCAAATTCTTCAAACAAAACGGAATTTTGCTATTAATCTAGATCTTTGTGTTTTCTCATGTGCCTTTTATAAACTTGAAAAAAAACTTGTGACACGATTTTGTATACACGTTTTTTATCATCTTCAGATTAGTTTTTGTAAACTGAAAGTTTAAATGTCCCAGCAAAAAGCGCAATTGTATCATTATATAATATTTATTACCACTAAATATTTTTAAAAAAAAGTAACATATATGTACATGTATTATAAACAATAACTGGCCGACGATTTAACACTAAAACACACCACGATTATAAAGCCACGGCAATATGGCTTCGGCGTGTTTACGAAATCGTTCATTTCTGTACATGGACTTTTTAAACTCTTCAGCCTCAGGCGTATTACCCATTAAATTGCTAACATCAGCAGCTTCCGACGGATCGACAAGCACAATGGACATATGACCCATAAGCTCATATAGACCTGAAAAGCAAAAATGTTTTAAGTTTGGTATTATATTACGTGAAACTAACTTAAATCTCAATTGCTCACTCACCCCACGTGCCATACTTATAAAGCGCTATATGGATATCCTTCAAGGTTGGCAATTGCTTTGGATATTTTAGCAGTTTCAAGCACTCAATCAAATTGTCATGATAGTACTTAATAAAGTAATCGAAGTGTTTCAACTTCACATCAAGACTAATGGAAGATATAAGGAAACAGTACAAATCATTCACCGGTGAACCATAACGTTCGCACTGAAAATCGACGAAATATGTTTCCTTAATTTTACCGAAAGCATCATATTGAAACATAATGTTGTTGGCCCAGAAATCACCATGATTCAAAACATTAAATTCATTCGGATCAGCTTTCATTACTGAGCGGAAGTCATTGAAAAAGTTCCGACGATTTTTTTCCTAACAACAAGATAAGAATAATAAGTAGTTATATGCATAATTTATGTTTCATAAGTTGTGATATTTACCAAACTATCCATATACAACTCACTGCCTTCATATAAGGGCACACTGTCATAGAATACATTTGGCGCAGTTTTATCCATATTTTCCATTACATCAATGAGCCCTTCGCTGTACATGCCCACAGTCACAATTTCTGGATATTTGCCTTTGGTCTCAACACGCACTGCTGTGGCGGCATGCCATTGTGCCAACTTTTTCAATGTGGCCTTGGTGTGTTCAATGTCGAAACCCTGAAAGCGGTTGGCATTTTTGAAACCACGCGGACGTAAATCCTCCATAAGTATAACACCGAATTCGGATGGTGTATCTATATCATAATATTGTGGTGAGAACTTCACCTCAACACCCACTTCACCATACATTTGCTCCAACTCCGGTATCACATCACTGTACATGGTGCGTTCCGTATCAAATATATTATGACCGGCAAAGATTTTTTGCATGGATTCGATGGGTAGCTTAATCATATATGATACCTGCTTTGAATCACCATCTGGAGAAACCAAAAATATTTTTTTTCTTTTCAATTTTTTAACAAAGATTAATTTATTATTCACTTACACTTCAGTTCCACGTCAATATTCACTAAGCCCATGAGTGTGGCATAGTTTTCGCCAGCAGCTTGTGCCGGTCGCACTGTGAAATTTTTAACGCACTTAAAATTCGGTATGTTTTTCTGCAGCAGATCTACAAATAGTTCCGCTTTCAGCCACTCGGGGATTTGACGCGCGGGATTTGGCGCCTCATTGGCCTCTGTCTTACTCGCGTTCGGCGCGCTTTTAAGCTCATTTGTTTGTTGTTTACCATTCACAACAGCTGTCGTAGACATCTTTTTAGGTTATTTTTCTATGCTATTTTCACAAAGCAAACAAAAAATAATAACAAATTTTAACCGCCGCGATCGGCACTCTCTTTAGAACTATTCTAAAAACGCGTTGCGCTTGCATTTATATACGGCCGCTGCATCAATTGTTTATACTTATCTATGTATATATGAACATAGTGTGTGCATAGATTGAGAATGGGTGAAATTTTGGTAAAGCTTTATGAACTGATGTGCCGTTGCAGAGAACTTCTCTCAAGTGCAACAACTATTTATTGATTTATTCTTGTACCGAGCTTTAGGCATTATTGAAAAGGAAACAACGTACATAGTGTGCGTAATGGAGTGATAAGCAACCATAAAATTACTCCATAAAACACTTGTGGCACACTTACCGCACGAATTCGCACGAAAATGACCACTTGCGATTTCGACGGTATTAGCTTCAGATGGTAGGCAACCTCTAATTGCTTTTATAGCATTCTAAGGGACCTAACAATATCAGAAACATATAGACATATGTTTTTTATTTTTAAAATGTATGCGCAAACTCTTTAAATGCCTGGTAAGAGTATTATTCAGCTTTCAACTTAGTTCAAAGGCCCGTTTTAGGAAGTCTATTAGCTCAACGAACTGAACATGCAAGTCATTCCACGTAATCTTAGTGCATGTGTACCTACAATAGACGTTGAATGAGTAACGAAATATTCATAGCGGTCAGTTTATCTCCGTAATAAATCAATTTAAAAAAAGCTCTTCGAGAATATCAAACTTTCTGAATGACATCCATGCATACACCTATAAAGAGTTAAATCAACTACGAAACATCATCACACAATTTACGTTATTTAGGCTTCGGCTAAGCTCTTTTCGAATAGTTATACTCCGTAAGCGATCGGTTTGGATGTGTTGCGCACACATTGTATTCTTTAAAGCTCTCTTAGTCAAATTAAGTGAAAATTGTTGAGTGAAAAAAGCATAAACTTACAAAAGCAAGATGTCAGCGACAACAGAAGTGTGTACAAATGGTACTGCGGAAACCATTAAAACCGCAACGGAAACTACTAATAATGGTGCTGCAGCCAATGGTGCACCTAATGCTGAGAGTCAAGTCCCTGAATGGCTGAAAGAGAATCTATTTGTAGATCTGCTGCAAAAAAACGTACCAAGTTTTAAGAGCATTAAAAATTTCACTGCCACAGTGCCGGAAGGCGCTGGCGAAAATTACGCCACACTCTTAGTCTCGGTGAATTTAGACGCAGAGCTTGAAGGCAAGTAAAAATGAATTGCACTACTTGTGGGAGCATATAAAATTGCAAAAGTTTAGATGGAGAAACACAAAATTTCTCATATATGATCAAACTGCCCATCGCCTCGGTGCAGGAACTAATGGCGAATAGTCATAATATATTTGAAACGGAAAGTGTCATGTATAAAGACGTGATAACGGAAATGGAGCAAATGCATAGAGATGCGGGTGTTGACGTGAAATTCGGAAAAAATGTTACGACATAAAAACGCCATCCAAATATGGTGTTGTACTTTTTTTATTTACGTCCTTATGGCTTCCAAAATGTTAACCGTCTTGAGCGTTTCGACATGGAACACACCAAGGCCTCATTGAAAAAGTTGGCACAATGGCACGCCGCCTCAGCGGTGCGTGTTGAAACCAAAGGACAATATCCGAAAGTAGTTTCTGATGGGGTATATACGGAGGACATGTTAAAAATGATGGAAAAGATGAGTGAATCCACGACCGCATTGTATATGGCATGTGTGCGCACGTATGAGGGTCATGAAGAGTACTACGATAGTTTGGTATGTGCCGAGGCTTTAGTCTTATGTAAAGGAAGTGTGTCATTTTTTCGTTGTTCTATTTCGTTTTTATTTTAGAAACGAAACCGTGAGAACTTGCCGAAGAATTCCGTCCGCTGCTGAAAATCGATCCAAATGAGTTCAACGTTTTAAATCATGATGACTTTTGGGCCAACAATGTTATGTTCCAATATGATGACGCGGGCAAACTTAAGGAAACTTATTTCGTTGACTTTCAGTTGACGCGTTATGGTCCACCGATAAATGATCTGTATACTTTGCTGCTATCGTCAACGAACCTGGATGTGAAACTAAAGCATTTCGATTATTTTATTAAATAGTATCATGATAATTTGATTGAGTACTTGAAATTACTGAAATATCCCAAAAAATTACCCACCCTTAAAGAAATCCATATAGCCATGCTCAAATATGGCACTTTCGGTGAGTAGAAAGTGAAATATCAAATGAGCTTTATTTTCTTTATAATATTCTTTGTTTTTCTTTCACAGTTGTGAACACAGTTGTTGGTCACTTGTCCATCGTACTGCTCGAACCAAATGAAGCAGCTAATGCAAACAATTTAATGGGCAATACAGAAGATCGCATGGCTCTGAAAAAGGTGATGTACACAAATTCACGTTATCGGAAACACATTGAGGCACTACTTCCTTGGCTTTATCGTCGTGGCGCTTTTTCGTGACTAAGGTACAATAATTCGGTCCTAAAAGAAATTTATGTAGTCACATCTGTAGCACATATTTAATTTTTATTGAATTAAATGTATTTGTACATGAAGAAAAATTGTCGAATCTAACTGATTTCCTAAATTGAAATTGAGATTGGTCTAATGAAGAGAGTGGAAAACACTTTATGAACATATAAAAGACACAATAAAAATAAATAAAAACGGTAATAACGATATTAAGTTTAAAATAATTTTTTGTGATTTGTTTTATTAACGGTTTCAAGCTTTCTTGACATTTTATTGACGGAAGTGGAGAAGGTGAATATACATGATTTGTGTTATTAAAACTATTAGCTTATAGAGTTTACTTTACTCCAGCACATCCCAAAGACATATGTTTTAATTTATGTTATAAAAGAAAGTCGTGTTAGTTATTCTATTTATAACTCCAGAACGTCTGAACCGATTTGACTGAAAATAGGTGGGGTGCTAACTTAGAACCAGGAGACGGACATAGGATATTTTCTATCTCTATGTCAAAAGTCAATACAACTCTCATATAAAAATTTAAATATTTTATTAGAATTTTTTATTGTTACAAACCTACACTATTAACAAAGAAATTCTGAAATTTTTGGAAAAAAATATTTTAGCCTCGGCCATTGCGACGCCATTTCCGGTGACCTCTCGGAAAATAGATTCACCCGCGTTGGCAAGATAACTCTTTATAGGATCATCTAAACTGCAAAATACATGTTTTTGTTAAAACCTCAACTTAGAACTTGGACGAAGGAAAAACAACTGAAAATTGGAGTTTTGACAGACATTTCTACAAAAAAATTTGAATTTTGCGACATTTTTTGTAACTCAAAGAGCTGTATAAAATTTCATGAAGATCGGTTGAGTAGTTCTCGAAAAAACTTGTCAACCGACTTCAAAAATACAGTTTCGCGAAAAACGTGTTTAAAGACGGCGCACTTAGCCAAGTATGTACATATGTATGTACATATATGTATGTACATACATATGTACACAAAACTTTTTCAAAATCACGGTAGCGAAATATTTTAAGAACAGCGGTATCAAATATTGACAGCAACCAATGAAATTGAAATTTTATCAGTTAATCAATTGCGATAAGATTAGATTTTGGTCAAACAAAAATATAAATATTGCAAAATTAGTTAGCATCACCGTGACGCACCCCAAATTTTTATGCTGGTTGTAAAAACTAGCCGCATAAAAGGAATATACGTACATAGAAGCTTATCTAATCACACATCTTCTGTTATACAATATAAAGATTATTTTGCAAATTATTCAGAAAGCATAAAGATAAACATTCAATGATTATGGAACCCCTTGCTAATGAGTAGATGAAATTGTAATGTATTCTTAAATAGTGGCAAAGGATTGTGACGGAATCAAGGTAGATAAGCAAAGTATCTGTTTGTGAAAGTGAAAAAGAGGAGTGACTCAGCTGTTTTAGTTTCGGTACATAAATTCATTTAATGTAAGATTTTATTCCAAGATATACTTGATTTCTTAAACTTGGCTTTCATGAATAAGAGACCATCTGCAGATATAAGAAAACCTAGCAGCTATAGTTTCTATAACACATTTCATCCATTTCCAAAACAACCTCTCCATTTCCCACACTAAAATGTCAAGAAACAGCGATACCGTTAGTAAAAATTTCACAAAAAGTTATTTTAAAATTGATATGAATACTGAATAACACTACTACTTAAATATTGAGTAAAATTTAGGATCATAGAACTGTGAGATCATAAGATCGAAATTATTATATATATTTTTTTTATTGTATCTCTCATATTTCCATAAAGTGTTTTCACAGTAGCTTTGTTCATTGGACCAGAGAAATTTGCCAATTAAAAATCAATTAGACTTAACAATTTTTATTCATGTACATTTATTTCAATTAAAATTAAATATATATTATGGGTATTCACACGTTCTATTAGTCACTAAAACGCGCCACGATGATAAAGCCAAGGAAATAATGCCTCAACGTGTTTCCGATAACGTGAATTTGTATACATCGCTTTTTTCAGAGCAATGCTATCTTCTGAATCGCCGATTATATTGGCTATACTAGCTGTCTCATTTGGCTCGAGCAGCACGATGGACAAATGACCAATAACTGTGTTCACAGCTGTGAAGAAAAAACAAAGAATGTTATAAAGATAATAAAGCTCATTTGATATTTCACTTTCTACTCACCGAAAGTGCCATATTTGAGCATGGCTATATGGATTTCTTTAAGTGTGGGTAGTTTTTTGGGATATTTCAGTAATATCAAGTACTCAATCAAATTATCATGATAGTATTTAATAAAATAATCGAAATGCTTTAGTTTCACATCCAGGTTCGTTGACGATATCAGCAAAGTATACAGATCATTTATCGGTGGACCATAACGCGTCATCTGAAAGTCAACGAAATAAGTTTCCTTAAGTTTGCCCGCGTCATCATATTGGAACATAACATTGTTGGCCCAAAAGTCTCCATGATTTAAAACATTGAACTCATTTGGATCGATTTTCAGCAGCGGACGAAATTGTTCCGCAAAGTTCTCACGGTTTCGTTTCTAAAATAAAAACGAAATAGAACAACGAAAAAATGACACACTTCCTTTACATAAAACTAAAGCCTCGGCACATACCAAACTATCGTAGTACTCTTCATGGCCCTCATACGTGCGCACACATTCCATATACAATGCAGACATTGATTCACCCATCTCTTCCATCATTTTTAAGAAGTCCTCATTAAATGGTCCATCAGAAACTATTTTCGGATATTGCCCTTTGGTTTCAACACGCACCGCTGATGCGGCGTGCCATTGTGCCAACTTTTTCAATGCGGCCTTGGTGTGTTCCATGTCGAAACCCTCAAGACGGTTGACATTTTTGAAACCATGGGGACGTAAATCCTCCATGAGTATAACACCATATTTGGATGGCGTTTTTATGTCGTAATATTTTGTTCCGAATTTCACGTCAACACCCGCATCTCTATACATTTGCTCCATTTCCGGTATCACGTCTTTATACATGACATTTTCTGTATCAAATATATTATGACTATTCGCCATTAGTTCCTGCACCGCGTCGATGGGCAGTTTGATCATATATGAGAAATTTCCTATTTTTCCATCTAAAATACGAAGAAATAAACTTTTGCAATTTTATATGCTCCCACAAGTAGTGCAATTCATTTTTACTTGCCTTCAAGCTCTGCGCCTAAATTCACCGAGACCAAGAGTGTGGCGTAATTTTCGCCAGCGCCTTCCGAAACTTTGGCAGTGAAATTTTTAATGCTCTTAAAATTTGGTACGTTTTTCTGCAGCAGATCTACAAATAGATCTTTTTTCAGCCATTCGGGAACTTCACCCTTAGCATTCGGTGCGCCATTGGCTGCAGCACCATTGTTAGTAGTTTCCGTTGCGCTTTTAATGGTTTCCGCAGTCCCATTTGTACACACTTCTATGGTTGCTGACATCTTGCTTTTTCACACAACAATTTTCACTTAATTTGACTAAGAGAGCTTTAAAGAATACAATGTGTGCGCAACACGTCTAAACCGATCGCTGTACGGAGTATAACTATTCGAAAAGAGCTTTGCCGTAGCTTTAATAACAAAAATTTTGTGATAATGTTTCGTAATTATGCATGTCAGTTAGAAAGTTTGAAATTTTGGAAGAGCTTTGTTTTAAATTAATTTATTTAAGAGATAAATTTACCGCGATTACATTCTTGTATGAATGAGTGTATGAGAGACTAGTTTATGTATGTACATATGTATGCATTAAGATTTACTGGAATTGGGGTCTCTTAACTCTATTATTATAATAACCTTAGCTATGCTGACAACCAATAGAGATATGACAATTTAGATTAAATAAAAACAAAGGTACTTATAAACAGAAATAACCGATTGTTTCGTCACCCACATACTTTTGACTGAACCAAAAATTATCAATTATAAAACATAAAATCGAAACATTGAACGCAATAAACAAGAATAATTGTATAATTTCGGTGTTTTTTACGCGCGTGTCATATAGTCCAAACACTCTTGATCAATAACTAATATTTGAGTATATGGTAAAGGGTGATCTGTTTCGAGATTTCCTACTTCTTTAAAGAAACACAAAGAAACTTCAAATTTATTTGGCATTTATCTTTTGAAAATTATCTCCTCAAATATCAAATGGCCCATCCATTGAGTCCAATTTCTGATGACACGTTGGAGCATTTCGACTAACTGCCAAATGGCACGCGTGATGTTCAGCTTCAAGGCCTGAATCGAATCGATTGTCCACTTCTTGATTTCACACGATCTTGGCGGCTAATTGACCGGCCCAAAAGGTAAAAGTATCTGCTCACCGAAGTGTTCTCTCAATAAATCCCTTCATTAAAGCGATGTTGAAACCAAATGTTGACAAGATCACGTATTTGAATTTCGACTCTCCACGGTCTTCGTGTACACTCACATCCGCGGCAGCTATATTTTCTTCACTGCGTGCTGGGCGTGTTCTATTCGCTCGAATATTATATAATAATGAATGATGGGTCTCAAGATGGGTGATGGTGTTGCTGAGTACGTTCATTAGGCTGATTATGTTGACCATAAGTTGAGCGAAACGCGTGAAACACATTTTTTACAGAAGAAGAATTTTCATAATAAAGCTGAACGATTCGGTGAAGGTTGTTCAGGCCTAAGTCTTTCCTTGATGAAAGTCAAACACCACTGAACAAAAATGTCATGACAGCTTGACACGACTCATGCGTGATCTCTCAAAAAGAGGCCATTGAAAAAAGTACCTCCATTTGGATCACCCATTATATGGATAATTATTATAAGCTTATTGCACATTTAGTATGTATACACCAAAATAAATATAAAATCACCATAATTTAAGAACAACGATAGAAAAAATTGGCACGAACCAACGAAATTAAAATTTTATCAGTCATTCAATTGCGATAAGATTAGATTTGGGTCAAACAAAAAGCAAAATACAAATATTACTAAATTGGTTAGCATCAGGGTGACGAAATTTTCGAACAAATTTTTAAATTTGCATCAGCCGTTGTACAATCTAGAGTGTATGATTTTGCAAATTATTTAGAAACATTATAGAGATAAACAACCAATGATTATGAATGACTGAGCTGTTTTAGTTTACGTACCTAAATTTATTCATTTAATGTCCGATTTTTTAAAGAACTTCTTTACTTTCTTTATTACAATATCTTCATTTAATATACGATATTATCCCAAAATTTTCTTAAACTTTGCTTTCGTGAACAAAAGACCGTCTGAAGATATAAGGAAACGTAATATCTAAGATATAAGAAACCTAACCTAATACTAATTTCATATTTTTATTAAATGATTCATGCAATTTATTTGGGATGCGCTTGAGTAAAATAGGCTCTAGCAGCTAATAGATTTCATAACACATTTCATCTATTTCCAAAAAATCTTTCTACTTTCAGCAATAAAATGTCAAGAAAGCTCGATACTGTTAGTAAAAAAACTAGTCCAACATCAAGTTAACCACTTCAAATCGATTAGACTTAACAGCTTTTCTTCAAGTACATTTATTTCAATTAAAACAAGTAAGAAAGTGCTAAGTTCGGGTGTCACATTTTATATTCTCGCACGAAAAAGTGATAATAATTTACATATTTTTTTATTTTGCCGTAAAATTAATTAGATTAGATCAATTTGTGTACTTTGAGTATTGAATTGTATTTTCATTTCCTAATGTATATATTACACAGAGAAGGCAACAGATGGAATTCAAAATAGCATTATATTGGAAGAAGGCGTGGTTGTGAACCGATTTCACCCATATTTCGTACATGTCATCAGGGTGTTAAGAAAATATTATATACCGAATTTCATTGAAATCGCTCTAGTAGTTCCTGAGATATGGTTTTTGGTCCATAAGTGGGCGAGGCCACGCCCATTTTCAATTTTCAACAAAAGCCTGGGTGCAGCTTCCTTCTGCAATTTCTTCCGTAAAATTTAGTGTTTCTGACGTTTTTTGTTAGTCGGTTAACGCACTTTTAGTGATTTTCAACATTTTTGGGAGGTGGGCGTGGTTATTATCCGATTTCTTCCATTTTTGAACTGTGTATGGAAGTGCCTGAAGGAAACGAGTCTGTAGAGTTTGGTTGACATAGCTATAGTAGTTTCCGAGATATGTACAAGAAACATAGTAGGGGGCTGGGCCACGCCCACTTTCCCAAAAAAATTACGTCCAAATGACACTTTATAGGTTTTCGGTTTCCGCCATTTTGTGGGCGTGGCAGTGGGCCGATTTTGCCCATCTTCGAACTTAACCTTCTTATGAAGCCAAAAAATACGTGTACCAAGTTTCATCATCATATCTCAATTTTTACTCAAGCTACAGCTTGCACGGACAGACAGACATCCGGATTTCAACTCTACTCGTCACTCTAATCACTTTGGTATATATAACCTTATAAATGACTCTTTTAGTTTTAGGACTTACAAACAACCGTTATGTGAACAAAACAATAATACTCTCCTTAGCAACTTTGTTGCGAGAGTATAATAAATATATGCTACAGGTGTACATACTGACTATTCTACCTTAGTCACTAATAAGCGCCACGACGATAAAGCCAAGGAAGAAGTGCCTCAATGTGTTTCCGATAACGTGAATTTGTGTACATCAACTTTTTCAGAGCCATGCCATCTTCTGTATTGCCCACTAAATTGTTTGCATTAGCTGCTTCATTTGGTTCGAGCAGCACGACGGACAAATGACCAACAACTGTGTTCACAACTGTGAAAGAAAAACAAAGAATATTATAGATAATAAAGCTCATTTGGTATTTCACATTCTACTCACCGAAAGTGCCATATTTGAGCATGGCTGTATGGATTTCTTTAAGGGTGGGTAATTTTTTGGGATATTTCAGTAATTTCAAGTACTCAATCAAATTATCATGATAGTATTTAATAAAATAATCGAAATGCTTTAGTTTCACATTCAGGCTCGTTGACGATAGCAGCAAAGTATACAGATCATTTATCGGTGGACCATAACGCGTCAACTGAAAGTCAACGAAATAAGTTTCCTTAAGTTTACCCGCGTCATCATATTGGAACATAACATTGTTGGCCCAAAAGTCACCATGATTTAAAACGTTGAACTCATTTGGATCGATTTCCTGCAGTGGACTAAATTCGCCGACAAAGTTCTCACGGTTTAGTTTCTAAAACAAGAATACTTCAAACATTTATTTTACATAAAATTAAAGCATCGGCATATACCAAACTATCGTAGTACTCTTCATGCCTGCCTCATACGTGCGCACACATTCCATATACAAAGGCGTCGTGGATGCGCCCATCTCTTGCACCATTTTTAACATGTCCTCGTTGAATATTCCATCAGAAACTATTTTCGGATATTGTCCTTTGGTTTCAACACGTGCCATTGTGCCAACTTTTTCAATGTGGCCTTGGTGTGTTCCATGTCGAAAGCCTCAAGACGGTTGACATTTTTGAAGCTATGGGGACGTAAATCCTCCATGAGTATAACACCATATTTGGATGGCGTTTTTATGTCGTAATATTTTGTTCCGAATCCGCATCCGTCCGCATCTCTATACATTTCCTCCATTTCCGGTATCACGGAAAATTCATTTTTACTTGCCTTCAAGCTCTGCGTCTAAATTCACCGAGACCAAGAGTGTAGCCAGCGCCTTCCGGCACTTTGGCAGTGAAATTTTTAATGCTCTTAAAATTTGGCACGTTTTTCTGCAGCAGATCTACAAATAGTTCCGGTTTCAGCCATTCAGGGACTTGACTCTCAGCATTAGGTGCACCATTGGCTGCAGCACCATTATTAGTAGTTTCCGTTGCGCGTTTAATGGTTTCCGCAGGATCACTTGTACACACTTCTGTTGTCGCTGACATCTTACTTTTGTAAGTTTATGCTTTTTTTCACTCAACAATTTTCACTTAATTTGTCTAAGAGAGCGTTAAAGAATACAATGTGTGCGCAACACGTCTAAACCGATCGCTCTACGGAGTATAACTAGTAGTAGCAGTTTTGTTGCTGCGGAGAACTTTTTTAAGAACAACAAACATTTTATTTGTTGATATTAACTAAGAGTCAAAAATAATGTTCATGAGAGTCTTATATGTTAACATGTAGCATATTTAGTCACTGAGTAGAAGCTTAAATACTAAAAGAAGAAAACAAAGTTCAAAGCTAATTCAAATTATGTTTATATTTGAGCTCTTAACAATAGAACTAGAAATTTATATTGCGGCTGCCAAAGAGATTACCTCCATGCCATGGAGTTAACAATTTTTGGCAAGAAAAAATTCCGGCTTTTTTAAGAAAGTTAGTAAAAGTTGTTCAAAAGAGAAGTGAGTATTCTCAAAATATGGATACACAAGTATTTATATATTGTCGTTTGAACGAATCTCTTTCTATTGTGTAGGAAGGTGACTGAGTGAGATGAATAGAAAATATTTAGTATATCAATAAACAGTTCTCTGCTCAGTTGTATTTTTTTTACCGGTGTGTTTGTTTATGTTATAAGCATAAAATATAAGTGGCTATGCGTTTTTTTTAATCTTATAGATATGAAACCGGTTTCTTCCACGCGACATAAGTTAGTTTTCCAATTTTTTGACAAATCTATTTTTATTATTCAGGTGACTTATAATCATTCTTTCCTCGGGTTAAAACATCGCTTTTTCTCATATAAAAAATTAAATATTTTATTCAAATTTTTTATTGTTACGAACACATAGCATTGAATTCTGAAATTTTTGGGGAAGAATATTTTAAACTTGGTAATTGCGAAGCCATTTCCGGTGAACCCTCGGAAGAAAGATGCGCCTACGTTGGCAGGCTGACTCTTTACAGCATCATCTTAAGTGTAAAAATACGTATTTTAGTTAAAACCTTAACTTAGAACTTGGACGAAGGAAAAAAAACTGAAAATTGGATTTTTGGCGGACATTTTTACAAAAAAATTAAAATTTCAGTTAAAATTTCGCGACATTTTTTTCAAATTTGTAGTTGTAATTGAATAAACATCCTTCGTCCAAGTCTATGAGGATTGTATCCCAAAGATCTGTGTAAGTCTGTGAGGATTGTATCTCAAAGACCTGTGTAAAATTTCATGAAAATCGGTTGAGTAGTTCTCGAGAAATCTTGCTAAACGACTCAAAGAAATAGTTTCGAAAAAAAAACGCGTTTAAAGACGACGCACTTAGCCTAGCTGCCTCGAGCGCACAAGTTCTCAGGGTTGTATCTCCGAAACTATTACTCGGAACAATTTGAACATTTAGAACAATCTTTTAGATCTGGTTGCAGAATTTCTTCTTCTTTACTGGCGTAGACACCGCTTACGCGATTATAGCTGAGTTAACTACCGCTCGCCAGTCATTTCTTCTTTTCGCTACGTGGCGCCAATTGGAGATTCCAAGCGAAGCCAGGTCCTTCTCAACTGATATTTCTAACAGAGTGGAGGTCTACCTCTGTCTCTGCTTCCCCTGGCGGTAGTACCCGCCAAAGCTGGAATGTTTTCGTCCATTCGAACAACATGACCTAGCCAGCGTAGCCCCTGTCTTTTAATTTGCTGAACTATGTCAATGTCGTCTTATATTTCGTACAGCTCATCGTTCCATCGAATGCGATATTCGCCATGGCCAACGCGCAAAGGACCATATATCTTTCGCAGAACCTTTCTCTAGAAAATTCGTAACGTCAACTCATCAGATGTTGTCATCGTCCATGCCTCTGGACTATATAGCAGGACGGGGATTATGAGTGACTTATATGTGGAGTTTGGTCTTTGTTCGTCGAGATAGGACTTTACTTTTCAATTGCCTACACAGTCCGAAGTAGCACCTTTTTGCACGGTCCAAAAGCATGTTTGTTTTAGCTCGTTGACCGGTATGGTAAATAAATACATTTTTCCGAAAAGGAAGAAGCCGCACCGTGCCATATCAGGTGAAGGGAGTGATTAAGGGTTAAAATGTGATTTTTGGTCAAATAATCGGTCACAAGCTACTTCCGTGTACAATCTAGAAAAGATGCCTTCCAAATTATTTATAAACAATAAATATAAAGATACAATTGATGACTGAGCTGTTTAAGTTTAGGTATGTACGTAAATTTCTTCATTTAATGTATGAACTTATTCCAAAGATTTTCTTAATCACTTAAACTTAGGTTTCATGAAGAAGATATAAGGACACGTAGCAGCTATTTATTTTACTTGGCCGACTAGTCCACGCTTTAGTGTGGCTGATATATAGATGGTACTACTAATACCCTCTATATAATTTCTAGTCAGCCCCTAGCTTTAAAAGCAACGTATGATACTAATTAGGAATCCATTAGTTAATGAGATATAGCATTTTGGTTGAAGCACTTGTGTTGGTTTACAAAAAATGGATCAAAAAGCATTTCGTATATTAATAAAACATTGCTTTTTGGGGAAAAAATAATGTTGAATATGGGCTCTGCGCCAGGCAAATCAACCGTTGAAAAGAATTTGTCTTTTATATTGTATTTACATAAAGTGTTTTATTATTAGCTCTCTTCATTAGACCAAAATAAATTTCAATTTAGGAAATCAGTTAGACCAAACAATTTTTCTTCTAGTACGAATACATTTAAGTCAATTAAAATTAAATATATGCTATAGATCTGTGAATACAGATTACATAAATTTCTATTAGGATCGAATTATTGTAGCTTAGTCACTAAAACGCGCCACGATGATAAAGCCAAGGAAACAGGACCTCAACGTGTTCCCGATAACGTGAATTTGTATACATCGCCTTTTTAAGCGCTCTGCTCTCTTCTGAATCGCCGATTATATTGGCTATACTAGCTGTCTCATTTGCCTCGAGCAGCACGAGGGGCAATAGAGTAATAACTGTGTTCACACCTGTGAAGAAAAACCAAAGAATATTACAGAGATAATAAAGCTCATTTGATATTCCACTTTTTACTCACCGAAACTGCCATATTTGAGCATGGCTAGATGGATTTCTTTCAGGGTGGGTAATTTTTTGGAATATTTCAGTAATTTCAAGTACTCAATCAAATTATCATGATAGTATTTAATAAAGTAATCGAAATGCTTTAGTTTCATATCCAGGCTCGGTGACAATAGCAGGAAACTATATAGATCATTAATCGGTGGACCATAACGCGTCATCTGAAAGTCAACGAAGTAAGTTTCCTTAAGTGTACCCGCGTCATCATATTGGAACATAACATTGTTGATCCAAAAGTCACCATGATTTAAAACATTGAACTCATTTGGATCGATTGTCAGCAGCGGACGCAATTCATCGGCAAAACGCTCATGGCTTCGTTGCTAAAATACAAAACAAAAAACAATAGAATAAAAAACAAAACCACACACTTCCTTTACATAAAACTAAAGCCTCGACACATACCAAACTATCGTAGTACTCTTCATGGCCCTCATACGTACGAACACATTCCATATATATTGGCATCGTTAATTCACCCATCATTTCCATCATTGCTAACACGGCCTCGTTAAACACTCCATCATTAACTACATTCGGATATGGTCCTTTGGTTTCAACACGCACCGCTGAAGCGGCGTGCCATTGTGCCAACTTTTTCAATACGGCCTTGGTGTGTTCCATATCGAAACCCTCAAGACGGTTGGCATTTTTGAAACCATGCGGACGTAAATCCTCCATGAGTGTAACACCGAATTTGAATGGCGTTTTTATGTCGTAATATTTTGTTCCGAATTTTACGTCAATACCCGCATCTCTATACATTTGCTCCATTTCCGGTAACACATCTTTATACATGACACTTTCTGTTTCAAATATATTATGACTATACGCCAATAATTCCCGCACCGAGTCGATGGACACTTTCATCACATATGAGAAATTTTGCATTTTGCAATCTAAAATACAAACAAATAGACTAATACAATTTTAGATGCTTCTTCAAGTTGTGCAATAAATTCATTTTTACTTGCCTTCAAGCTCTGCGTCTAAATTCACCGAAACCAAGAGTGTGCCGTAATTTTCGCCAGCGCCTTCCGGCACTGTGACAGTGAAATTTTTAATGCTCTTAAAATTTGGTACGTTTTTCTGCAGCAGATCTACAAATAGTTCCGCTTTCAGCCATTCGGGGACTAGACCCCCAGCATTAGGTGCGTCTTTGGCTGCAGAACCATTGTTAGTAGTTTCCGTTGCGCGTTTAATGGTTTCCGCAGGATCATTTGTACACACTTCTGTTGTCGCTGACATCTTACTTTTGTAAGTTTATGCTTTTTACACTCAACAATTTTCACTTAACTTGACTAAGAGAGCTTTAAAGAATACAATGTGCGCGCGCCACGTCTAAACCGATCTCTGTACGGAGTATAACTATTGGAAAAGTGCTTTGCCGTAGCCTTAATAACGAAAATTTTGTGATGATGTTTCGTTGTTAATTTAACCCTTTATAGGTGTTTGTATGTATGTCATTCAGAAATTTTGATATTCTCGAAGATCTTTTTTTTTAGTTAATTTATTTCAAAAATAAACTGACCGCTACTATGAACATTTCCGCTCACTCTATTATTAAAGTATTTACTTTGGATTTAGTATTTCCGTTAGAAAATCTCATATATGTGATATTAAATATAATACATGTGTGCAGTACTTAAGTCTGATTTTCTAATCATTTTTTTTTTCTCTTTTAAATATTCAGTACAGTATACACTACTTCATTGCACTTCAGAAAAAAAACATGTAATTAAATGCAGAAATGTCTCTTATATAAGACTTTCCATGAAATTCGCATAAAGCCTTCGATTTGAAAGAAGAAAAAGTAAAAAAAAAAAAGGAAGTTATATTTTGTTTTCGGTCATAAGTGAGATCAGACACTTCTAGACTAGCTTTGAACGCACAGCAACGAGCTCAGCGCTCGCTGTCGGAGTGAATGCTCGATTTCTGAAAAGATACTGCCTTTCGTAGCCGTAAGTCTACCGCCACCTTTATAGCAGCCACTTCTGCCTGAAAAAGACTGCAGTAATCCAATAGCCTAAAGCTAAAATCCTTCTGAGTTTTCAGAGGATTGGAGCTTTTAAGAGTAACCCTCGACACAGAACCGGAAACCGCGTTTGACCCCGTGTTACCTATGTTTGTGCCGCTTAGCACGTATCGTATTAATTTTGTTTGAAGAGTTTTGATAAAATTAAGTTTGAATATAGTCAATAATATTTAGTTAAAACTCTATAAAGAACGTATGCTCGGAAATAAGATATTATTCTACTAAATAATACATTTAATAGTTTTAGTAAGACAATTTTATATTTGGCTTCTGTGAATCAATTGTAATAAATATCTATCTCACAGGAAATCGATTTTTATGTTAAAAATGCGTAATAAAAAGGTTGTGTAAAATATTAATTTTTTTAAAGAGTCATTAGGGTAATCTTTTTTAAATTTTTTTTGCATTTTCTGTTCGTTTATATGGGTATAAGAATTAATGTAGAAACCAACTTTACCATTCGAAGCTTTCGAAAAAAGCCCAAAAATAATAATACCGCTCGATGGTCGGACACTTTAAATGCGTTTTTCTCAAAACACACTCAAATCATGATATGTGAAAAAAGTTCTATTGTAGAATAAAAATTTCTATGAAAAAAAAATGTCAAAAAAACAGGCCAGATTACCCTACTGACCCATTAAGGGGTTACATGGGTTTACGGGCATCAAAAAAATTAATTTTTTTCATTATCTTATTAAATTCTCCAACACCTCTAGAATATTGTCCTAAATTTCCATGTTAATCCGTGTAATAGTTTCGGAGATACAGCCTCCAGAACTTGTGCACTTACATATGTCTCACTTTTATTGTCACTCAAATCTTTAAACGCGTTTTTCTCGAAACTATTTTCGAAGTCAGTTGACAAGATTTCTCGAGAACTACTCAGCCGATCTTCACGAAATTTTACACAGATCTTTGAAATACAATCCTCATAGACTTACACAAATCTTTGAGATACAATCCTCATAAACTTAGGCGAAGGATTTTTTCGATTACAACTTTTTGAAGAAAATGGCGCGAAATTTTCACTGAAATTTTTAAGTTTTTTATTAAAATGAAGTGCCGAAATTCCAATTTTCATTTTTTTTCCTTCGTCCAAGTTTTTCACTTTAGTTGATACTGTAAGGAGTTATCCTGCCAACGCGGGCGCATTTTTTTCCGACGGGTCACCGGAAATGGCGTCCCAATGGCCGAGTTTAACACATTTTTTCCAAAAATTTCAAAATTTCTTTGTTAAAAGTGTATGTTTGTAATAATAAAAAATTTTAATAAAATATTTAATTTTTTATTTCAGAAAAATTTGTTGAAAAAAATATGTTTTTTACCCGAGGAAACCCATGTAACCCCTTAAATGAAAAAAATGAAAATTGTCCGTATTTAGCTCGAAATAATCAATGAATCTCCAACCTTAATATGTCTACGCAATACTTTTTCCCACCCGAAAGGTGACTCAAACCAAATGGGGAATACTGTTATAATTAACATAATAGTTTTTGAAAAAATTACGTTGTTACAAGCTTTCAGCACTGTTTAATGAACTTGAATTTTATCTACCTGATTGCTCGATATTAATTATTAATACATATAAGTATTTAATTAAATACATGCAACATATTTTTGGTGGAACTATGTACTTTAATCAGGCATTGCCAATTAAACTTATATTTACATATGCATTACATACTAATTACTTTTGTTTGTATGCAACACGATCAAAGCTCAAATTCAGCATGGCAATAGATTTTGATTCTATTTTTAATACAAGACTTGTGAAGATCGGTAGAAAAAACGGTGTAAAAACCAGTAAGCTGTAATACCGTTTCTTATAGCTATGGTTACCATATTCCCTGATTTGTCAGGGAATTCCCTGATTTTGACCTTCGGCATTGATTCCCTGATTTTCGTGAAAATTCCCTAATTTTTGCCACTGTAACCAATTAAATACGACAGTTTTAAGAACAAAAGAATTGGAGGAACAAGTATCAGTTTTTGCAGCCGATATTGCCACTGTCAATTTCGGTGGATTGAATCGAGAAAACATCCCAAAATGTTTTTTCTTTGTTAAAGAGAGATTTCAATCCTTTTCTAGTTGGAATCGGTTGCCCAGCTCACATTTTGCACAATTCTGCTCATTATGGCTTGCATCGTTTCAAACTCGATGCAGCTTTTGACATTGAAATCATAGCCTTCAAATTGTTCAAACATTTTTTTAAATTTTCACTTTGAACACAGAAGAAGTAAAAACATTTTACGAATTTTTTCAAATTAAGTACGAGCCTATGTTGTCCCATTCCAAAACTGGGTGACTTAGTTTATTTTCAGTAGTTGAAAGAATCTTGAAAAAGTTTTTTCTGTTGAAGTCGTATTTTTTATCGATTGAGAAATTTTTGGATTTTTTTTCCAATGACTTTGTTGAATCTTTTTTGTTTTTTTTTTTTACATGCTCACTTGTCCATTTTTGAACAAAATTTCATTCCTTTCACTTTAACCACCAAACTCGATGCTTTGAATGCTAAGGGAAAACGTGAAAAATGTGCGGACTTATGCACACATATGCAACGGGACTGATTTTGACTGTCGATCGAAAATTTAGTAAGAGATCATAGTCTTGCCTTGAACAAAAATTACAAATTTTGTGAAGATACGTTGTCAAATATGTAAAAACACTTTCATACTTGATTTTGATCGGTCATGTTTGTATGGCAACTGCATGTTATAGAGCTCCGAGCTGAGCAATTTGTTCGGAGATTATAGCATCGCCATAAAAATTGATTATTGCCAAATTTTTTGAGTATATCTTTAAAATTTGTTTATACAGGAACTCAATTATAATTAGTCAGTTTATAAGACACCTATAGTGGTGGGAAAATCCGACTAAAGAGCAGCTTTAAATCAATATCTCAGAAACTGAGTGACCAGTTTGCATATACATACATATGTATGTACTTAACATGCTGACAAAAAGACAGTCCTTTTTTACAAAATTTAACGGAAGCTCCTCTACTTATTTCAATGAAATTTCGAAAGCTTGTTGATACTAACGAAAGCTTTCGCGACTTAGCATTTCACTTGATAATGTAAATGACAAACATTTTTTTTTGTTTTTGTTAATAAATTTCTATAGGGATCCGAAAATTATTATTCGATATCTGCAAACAAACTCGTACGAGTTTAGGAAATATACATATGTACATTTATATACATTTTATACATATTAATAAATCAGAATAAACTTTAATAATTTATTAAGTGACACACCCCCAGTGTGACAAACAACAAAAGATTTTTTAGAAAAAAAAAATACTTTTTTTTTTGAGAATTTATTCTTTAAATATGGATCGAGTAACTTCATTCGGACCTTCTTTACATTATAGAGCATACTTTTGACAAAGAGTTTTAAACATTTTTTTTCCAAAAATTTCTGAATTTCTTTATTAATAGTGTATGTTTGTAACAATAAAATGTTTTAATAAAATATTAAATTTTTTATATGATAAACTAATTTTTGAAAAAAGCTGTTTTTCACCCGAGGAAACCCATCCAACCTTTTAAGTAACGATATAAATGCCTAAAATTAAATTCATAATATTACCAATGATATTTTGTCGGTAGGGATCTCCACTACCGGTTTTTTACTTCATTCGTAAAACTAGTAATTAATTTTAGAGCTTTCTCATAACTAACTAATTAGTGCGTAATAAGCAGTTAAAAACTTGAATGACTGTGAGAGAGCGCAAGAGCGCAAGAAATGTCAACTTTTAGACAAAAAAAAAAGTAGCTGTGAATATTAGTTTACTCTCAACATAACAATGCTTGCTGCGTTAAGAACGCTTTAACGTTATTCAATTAGTACAGAGAGTAGTCAAGCTGTTGAAAAAAATAATTAAAATAAATGAACAATAATAAGAGAAAAACAAAAATTATAGGCTTTTGCCAGCTTTTATTGGAGCTTTTGCTAGCTTTTATGGGAGCTTTTGCTTACCATAAAAGTATTTGAGCATTGTGTTTGACATATGAAAAATTTGCTTGATGTTTAGCTGCCTACCAGTCGAGTCCGCAGTTGCTTTCCGGAGAGCATGCTCGTGTATTTAATAAGTGCGGTAAATGTTTTCGTGTAAAAAAGTGTCGATTTTGAGTAAAAATATAATATTGGTTTTGTTAAATATATATATTTTTTTAACTTTCTGTAATTGTTTTTTATGTGTAAAAAATTACAATAAAATGTAAGTGAAAAAATGTTGGTAAAGAAAATGGAGAAATTTCTACCATATGCTTATCAAAAGTATTAAATTGGCGACAAAAAAATGATAAGGATAATAGATCGATTAACTTCTTGAAATGATTACGTTTGGTTATTGGTATTCAGACATATTTGCTAATCAACAGCAAATAAGGAGTACAAACACACACACACGCAAGTTGTCAACAAATAACAAAAAAGAGTGCCGGAACAGCCGGCTCTACGCGTGGCTACAACAAGTTGAAAAAATATGTGTATTTATATGTATATGTATATATATAACATACATACAAATGTATATGCATTAATAAATGTGTTTGTTCACACATAATGCGAATAGATATTAAAAAGTTGGTGAACGTGCATGGGAACTTGTACACACACCTCCTGGAGTGGTCATTTGTGTACGAATATACATATGTATGTATATACTGTATTTAGAAAAGATATTTAATATAAGTAATGTCCATTGAAAACGAAAACAAAACGCTGGTTAATACAAAAACTGACAGAGAGGAAAACCATATTTCTACTGCAGACCATTTTGGTGGGTTCATTATACCATATACATATACATATGTATATACACATATGTATATATTTACATATGCGTATATATCAACACATAAGGCAGTCATAAGTGGTGAACAAAATGGCTGCGACAGACTGCAGCAGCACGACAGTGAACTGAAAACGTCGTTGTTCATCTTACTACATGTACATTTTGAGAAGCAACAACAACACAATGGCCGGCATGTACACAAAACAACGCAGTTGTCCATTTTGTATGTACACAATTTCGTTGTGGCCATACTAATACCTTTCACTTCAATGAAATTTTAATATTTTGTTCAAAGTGAAATTTTTATGCAAAAAATAAGTAAATAGGTAAATATTTTTGCTTTAAATTATCACTTGTTATTACAAATGATATAATAGAGCTATAATATAGCTATTTTATGCTTTTATTTGTAAAATAACTTCAAGTTTGTTAGAGCTGTGAATAATTTTACATTTTATATATTAGTGGCATCACCACTCTACCTCCTCTTTCTATCTTCCATTCTACTGTCAACTCTACTGTCGTCCTGCTGTCGTTGGCAAAAATAGGAGGATATTGAAGTTAGCGAGAACGACAACTGTCGGCCTGCAGTCGTGTAGTCGTGCAGCTGTCAAAATAACACTGCCCATAAGAACATGTGTATTTTAATATTGGACAGATGTAGTTTGCAGTCTGTCGCTCTCTATGTGTTCAGCGCTATACAATGTATTGTACATAGAATAAATTGAGATGACACGAAGAGAGCGTAACTTCAGAAAACAAGTTTTAAATACTTATGTGTACCCTAGCACAATTTGTCTCGTATAGATTATTGTAGTTTTACCCATAAAGTTTTTGTTTTCAACATTGTTATATACAATTATGTATGTACTATATGCACAGAATACTTATTAAAATGATCGATTTCGATGCGAATTGATAAAGTTAGATATCCGACCAGTTTATCAACCAATCTATATTTCAGCATGTAAGCACACCCAACCAGAGATATCAGGTAAATTATCCAACAAGTTGCACAACAGTCTGTAATATATTTCCTTCAGACACTCCTTGAAATCGAATATGCAATATCGGGTTTATGTGTCTCAAAAACCACATAAGAATATACGAAGTCTGTCCTGACAAAATACATAGTTACATATATAGCTATTTAGCAGCATCTAAAAAAGCTCCCATAAGTTAGGTCAGGTAAATAGGCTGATTTCTGAAGAGACCAAGAATAATCCCACTTGGACAGCTTCGGACGCCTGTCCGTTGTAATGCCGAAAACTCCTAATTATGGATCAATCAGTGTGGAAAAAGATATGTTTCAACTTTGGTCTGACGAAAGCTGGACACTGAGGAGAAAATATCGAGAAGTTTCCACCTCATCTTCCCCAAAAAGCGTGAATGCCATTGAAACAACTCTCCGTTACCCTAATCATTGCGGGAATGAGAGCCTAGCTAAAAGTTCAATGTACCATTAACGTTCCACACTGAAACGGAAGGCTTTCGAAACCCCACAAGTGCAGCTTACTGACTAACCCTTGCTGAGCTCGCTCGAGGTCCATAGATCCAGCGCCCGAGAGCACGAAAACACAGAAAGCCCTGATGGAATTTGGATAAGGCTGCGTTTTCTTGCATGATCTCCGGCTTTATAATTTCCGACGATGTCGTTGTGCCAGACAAATTTAGTGTGGAAGTTGATTAATGCTAATGCTAAAAAGGTCATGCACTCCTTGACTAGTTTTGAACGCACTGTCAGCGGGCTCCAGTCCTATGTAGCAGCCCTGCTATTGGAATGGATACAATACTGAGAAAAATCTCTCAACACCTCTTCTGGATCGACTCCGCTCCAAGAAGCTCCGTCTGCAGTCTATTCCGTTCATCCCCACGATAGACGTGTCTAAGTGAATGGAACGGGCCCGGTTTTTTATTCAGCCAAGGAATGTCAATTGGGCACATTTTTAAAAAATACCATCAGGAATATTTTCGGCCGATGCAAGTAGAACTCATGCAACGTGCATTTTCCAGAAAGATTTTCAACTTTATGCTGGAGTTTTATAGGTCACTTACTATTGTTATTTTTTTTCTACTAAAATTGATGGCTCCTGGATGGTTAGTCAATATACATGAATTTAGACAGTAGGCATACATACATATATAAGTTAGATATATTAGCGGAATTATTTGTTTCAGTATACGATATATGTACATATGTACGCTGACAACCTGAGAAATCGCAAGAAGTTGAAATAAAAACATTTGACACTCCCTTGAACCATTCAAACCAGTTCGGTTCCGCTCGAACTATGGCATACCTTACACTATATTGTTTATTTTAGATATCGTCGTTTGTAATCCACTGTCCACATATATTTGTATACAACGTTCGCCTGCTCTTCTATCAGATGACAATTATCGCTCTGAGTGACATAGTATTACATAGTCACACAAAACACACTCAACAAACGTCAAGTCATTAGGAAATAGTAAACATATTATTTCACAGCAATAAAAACTCAACAACATGCGACTGCCAGCGCTTAGTTTGCTCTCGGCTTTCCGCCAAGCACTAGTTCAACAAGTACAAAATACGAGTGTAACACCTGTCCTACTAAAACAATATCGTCTGAAGCATAGTGACAGTGGCAGTAAAATGGTTTCGCCGGCACCATTTACAAAAGATTTCTTTTTCCGTCAGGTGAGTGTGAAATAACAAAAAATAATAATTCCTCAATGAAAATTAAACGTTTAAAATAATTTGTAATAGCTCTTCGATGAAGCTACCTGGACGTACACATACCTGCTGGCCGATTTGAATACGAGAGAGGCGGTGATTATTGATCCAGTACTGGAGAAGGCGAAAAGGGATGCAAGCCTAGTTAAGGATCTGGGTTTTACACTTAAATATGCCTGTGAGTATGAATACAAGATTTCTATTGTTCTATTGTTTTTTTTTTGTTGCTCGGTGATGTAGTTGTTGTTATCTTTAATGAGTTTTTAACATGCAGACAACGTAATTTTAGAAATCTGTGATGAAATCTTTCGCTCCAAATAGGTTTTATAATTTAGTGACGAAAATGTGCTTACTGCACGCTGTGTATAGTAGATGTATGTGCATATGTGTGTAGTATGTTTGTAGAATAGAAGATGTGTGTAGACTCATCGTAGACAAATATTTCATTTTATGAAAACAAAATTCCTCATATTACACTTATCAACAATTAGTAATAATTGAAAACGTCAATAGAGCGCTTAATTATAGGTGATGTTAATGGACTTTGGGCAAAGCAATTGTTGTTGTGGAAAAACAAATTATACAATTTATTAATTATAGTGACATTTTTCTTTAGCATTGCATTGCATAGTTTTTATTAGTTTTAATTGCAAGCATTGTTTACCTATTACTACTTGCATTTCCTGTTATATTCTCAGAAAAAATATTGAATGCTTGGAAGAGTCTACGTGATATCGAATTTTAAGGTAAATATTCGCACAATTTTAGGAGGCTAAAAAGCTCCTTTGTAATAGAATCAATACATATGAGAGTTTCAATATATCGGTAGATTTTATTCAACTACTTAACTTTGGAAACAATGAGCTCAGAGATTCAGTAACTATAAGGTGATCCATTTCGAAGTTCCCTTTTTTAAAGAAGAATCAAAGAAACTTCAAATTCAATGGAGAATGTTTATTATCACTCGAAAGAACAATTTATGGCATTTATATTTTGAAGATAATCTCTTTTCAATGTTGGCCTCAGCTACGTCTCAGATGGTACACCCGTAGAGTCTACTTTTCAATGACTCATTCAAGCATTTCGACTGGTAACTGTCGAATGGGACACATGATGTTTTGCTCCAAGACCGGAATCCAAGCGGAATTTTCTGCTTAGACTTTAGACTTTATATATCCCCACACGAAAAAGTCTAACGTTGTGATATTACATGATCTCGGTGGTCAAACGACCGGCACAAAACGTGAAATTATCTGCTCACCGAAGTGTTCTTACGATGTGTGAGAAGTGGCGTCGTCTTGTTAAAACCAAATGTAACCGAGATCACGAACTTCAGTTTCAGGCATCAAATAGTGGGTTATCATGGCGCATTGACGGTCGCCATTGACGGTTACGTTCTCACCGGCAACATTTTTGAAGAAATATAAACCGATGATTCCATCGGAACACAAATGTACCCAAACCGTTGTCTCTTCTAGATGAAATGGCAGCTCTTGAATCTGTTCAGGTTGATACTCGTCCCAAATACATCAATTTTGCTTGCTTTCATATCCATTGAGACAGAAATGGGCCTTATCGTTGAACAAAACTTGGCTCGAAAACGTCGAATCTTCATGGAACTTTTCAAGAGCTCATAGAGCGAAACGGTGTCGCTTAGGAAGGTCGAGCGGATTCAGTTCTTACACAAGCTGCATTTTGCACGCTTTCAATTTAAGATCTCGACTTAAAATGCGCCAAATCGTTCCATACGTTAGTCCGAGTTGCTGCAAACGGCGCAGAATCGACTCTCTACGGTCTTCGTGACCAATCTTAGCTACTGCTGCTATATTTTCTTCACTGAGTGCTGAACGTGATCTATTCGGTCGAATATTATCCAGTAGTGAATGGTGGGTCTCAAGAGGGGTGTTGCTGTAGCGAATAGTACGATCAGTACGCCGATTATGTTGACCATAAGTCGAGCGAATCGCGCGAAACACATTCTTTACAAATCGTGAATTTCCACAATAAAGTTGAACGTTTTGTAAACGTTGTTCAAGCGTAAGTCGTTCCATGATGAAATGCCAAACAATACTGAACAAAAATAACATGACAGCTTGACAGGACTCACACGTGATCTGTCAAAAAAAAGGCTGTTGAAAAAAGTGCCTCTATTTGGATCATCTTTTACTAGACCACTGTGCTCCAAAACTTTAAAGGTTCAATAACTATTTTTCTGATTTTTCGTAATTACATATCATTGTTATGTTCTCATTAGCGCCTAGTGCCCCCAGTCTAATCATTAGGAAAGCGGAGAATCAGACACTTGCTCAGTCACTCATACTCAAGAATTTACATCACAAATTTTATATTTAAATTACAGTCTTGAAACATACAAAACAGAAAGTATAGTTCACGTCAGAGATCGACACTTCGGAAATCGTCGATGAATAACTGAAATGATATTGGGAAACCGAATCAAGAAGAAAAAACATATATAAGGCGAATAAGCAGAATTGCATATTTCGAGTAATTCTAGGTATATATTGAGTAAGTGAGTCTAAGCTCTCAGCGTTTTCTAGAAGGCTAAATATTTTCTGTTCTAGTATCAGTACTATACTTATAGATTTTTAATAATGCACACTACTTTTTTTTCGAAATATCGAGATTCTTTTAAGATTTTTGTTACATCTACTCAGTTTTAATTAGATAGATGTATTAAAAGTCTTCAAAATCGCTTTTAGAAAACATAATTTTATAAAGTAAGTAATCAGTTTTGAGCATTTTAGTTGAACTTATCTCCGCCACAGTTTTTGGAATAACAATATTGAGTTCACTCAAATCAAAACTACCTTAATTTGTAAGAATTTTAGTTTCATTATATATCGCTCATTTGCTGCAAGACCGGCATAAGTCAAAAAAATCAATTTGCCTGAAAACGCGTTTAAAGTTTTCAACTGACTCCAACCTTACACGGAAAACAGGAATCATATTCTATTCTCAAGCGGAGCATATAAGAGGTATTCATATGAATTGTTCACTCAACATGAAGTATGATATAACGAACAATTCTGCATCATTAACTCAAAAATCACGTTTTTTGATTTATGCCGGTCTTACATATTTAATTCATAAAGCAATCAGTGTCACGAAAGCACGAGAGATTTTAGCTTGCAAATTATTTAACGGGTAGTTTCGGGGTGATTTAGGTACGGCATTGGATTGTAAAAAGCGTAGTGGGTTTAGAAAAACGACAAAAGTTATAAACGTACTTATGTAACTCACAATTATGTGCATACATACCGTCTTAATAACACATAAGGTAGCTTTAAATATAATATAGGTAAAAATACTAGAATATAACTTAGACTTCACCAATAGCAACCAATTTGTCAAAACAAAACAGCAAACAAATTAGTTATCAATTACTCAAAATCCCACTACATAACATATTTACACAACTAACATTTCCATATGCATATAGTGAACACACACATGCACGCGGATCACATCACCGGCAGCGGTTGGCTCAAGCAATTGTTGCCCGGCAGCAAATCGGTTATTGCCAATGCGAGCGGTGCCAAGGCAGATATACACATCAACGAAGGTGATCCCGTTACATTTGGACGTCACCGTATCGACACATTGGCCACACCGGGACACACCAATGGCTGTATGTCGTATGTGTTATATGAACAGGGTTGCATTTTCACCGGCGATACAGTGCTGATACGCGGCTGTGGACGTACCGACTTCCAGGAAGGTGATCCTGCTCACTTGTACGAAAATGTGCATAGCAAAATATTTACATTGCCAGAGAATTTCCGCATTTATCCGGCGCATGATTATAAGTGAGTAGACTATATGCAAATTACTTAAGAAAATATCGTGAAAAATATAAAATCTTTTTAATTTTTTAGAGGCTCAATGGAGAGCAGCGTTTGGGAGGAGAAAACCTACAATCCACGCTTTACCAAAACAAAAGAGGAGTTTATTAACATTATGAATAACCTGAATTTGTCTTACCCCAAGAAAATCGGTACTTTGCACTTATTTATTAATTTTTGTAAGGAAAACTAATGCTTTTTCGTTTCTCAGATGTTTCCCTACCAGCAAATCGTGAATGTGGCGTCTATGATATTCCAAAGGAATAATTTGTCTTGTTTCTTCTAAAAAGCAAACTGTGTTTTATACATACGCTGCTGAAGTATGGCCTTGCTTTCTTATAAAGCGGAGAACCACGGAGTCATGCTAGACTCAAGTAATCTGAAGAGCCTTGCTGTTAGGTAGGCAGCAAGCTTTGTAAACGTTTCTTCAAAAATAAAAAATAATTTTATGTAAACAATATATTGTATTAATATGCTTAAATATATTTTAAATAAAATTCTAAAACTATTGGCACAAATATCATAAAGTTTTGGAATCTAGGAAAAGCGTAAGGGATGATTTTCTAAAGGTTTGTGTTTCAGTTAAAATCTTTAATATTTTTTTGGGGGCAACGTTTGAAGTTTTGGAAATTACATGTAAGATTTAATACTAAACATGATTTAATTAACGTTAAATTGGCTGGTTATTGAGTTTAAGAGGCTACATGGGTTTCCTCGTGTAAAAAACAACAAACATTTTTTTCCCATATAAAAAATTAAATATTTTATTTGAATTTTTTATTGTTACAAACATACACTATTAACAAAGAAATTCTGAAATTTTTGGGAAAAATATTTGAACTCGGCCATGGCAACGCCATTTCCGTTGACCCCTCGAAAAAAGAGGCGCCCGCGTTGGCAGGATAATTCCTTACGGGATCACGTAAAGTACAAAAAATATTTTAATTAAAACCTTGAATTAGAACTTGGACGAAGAAAAAAAACTGAATATTGAATTTTTGGCTGACATTTTTACAAAAAAATCAAAATTTCAGTGAAAATTTCGACATTTTTTCAAATATTTCTCTCGAAAAACAACAAAAATCCTTCGTCCAAGTATTTAAGAATTATATTTCAAAGACCTGTGTCAATGAAGATTCATGAAGATCTGTTGAGAAGTTCTCGAAAAATCTTGCCAGCCGACTTCAAAAACACAATTTCGAGGAAAATGCGTTTGAAGACGGCGCACTTAGCCTATCTAGCCTCGAGCGCACAAGTTCTCAGTGTTGTATCTCCGAAACTATTACTCGGATCAACTAGAAAATTTAGGGCAATATTCTAGAGGTGTTGTAGAATTAAATTATCGACCTCTTAAGGACGGTGTGGCTCAAAGTTTAAGGTTATGAACGATTATTCAATTCGTCGTCAGATACGAAAAGCGGGTTGAACGGTAAAGAACTGCGACAAAGAGTATGATAGCCTTAACAGTTGAAATACTTATGCACTAATTTATTTTAAAACCAAATATTTGAGTCAACGGTTATACGGCTGTCAGGAAATAAAGTGGGATTCATCAGAAACTTGCTCTAAGATGGATCCCAAGCTATGGATTTCTGGTTCTATAATTAAGTACATTCATCAAATAACTTACTCTACTTATTTATTTTCTTTGGACAAGTCGTTCGATTAAAGCTGGAATCTTTGAAGCAAATTCACTATATTTTCTCACATTCTAGTTTAGAAAAATACACCAAAACGCCGAACACAACATTCGATTCAAAAACAATCGAGTTTTTAAATAATAAAACAAAATTATAAACTCGATTTTAATTTTCAACACTTTTTTGACTTTCAGACAATACTAAATCACCGTTCCAACAAATACAGCACACACAACGATAATAAAAATGTCGACACGAAAATGTCCGATGCCGAGGCAAACCTCATTAATAGCGCACAAACGCAAACCGCCACAACGGGACGACGACGCAAAGTATCCTCGCTGGGCGGTACACTTTCCGCGCGTTCGTGTCGCAGTGAAACGAAAGAACTACGCTCGGCACTGCAAGATCGAGAGGCAGTCATACAAAATCTGCGTATACAATTGTGTTTGGGCAAATTGCCACGCCCTACCGGACCGCCACTCGATGACAGCGAAAAGCCGGCGGCCGAACAAAAACTACAAAGGTTAAAAGCCGAAGCAGAAAATAAGAAAATCAAAATCAAAAACTTGAAAAGTGCGCTGGAGAAACTCGATATTACGGAGTAAGTTGAAGGCGTTGATAAACTGATATATAATGCAATAAATTTTATTATTTTTTATTAAGTTAATATTTTTTTAATGACTTTACAGTAATATCGATATACGTATACGGCAGGCGGAATTAGAATACGCGCTGGGACGTGAGGAACTGCAGATGCTGTCGATTGTGGAGGAGGCGCGTGCCTTGCAAGCGCGTTTGGAGAAATCAAAGCCGGAATTACAAACCATTTACAAGTGAGTCACCGCTTTACTTAACCTCCAATAACAATAATTCACTAATATTTCAAAATAACTGTAGCATTCTCAATTCCGGCGCCACGCTAAGCTTGCACGCCGTGCATGCGACCACCGGCCGCTGGGCCGCGCACACCAAACCCGATCAGCCCGGTTTCTATGTGGAATGGGCGCTCGAAGGTGATGGCCTCTACAAAGGTGATCGCATACTCGAAGTCAATGGCAAAATGATCGCCTGTCGCACCAAAGAGGAACTGCAGAAAGTCATCGGCAATTCGGGAAAATGTCAAATAGTGGTGCTGCGCAAGAAATGTGCGCCAATACCACAAAAACAGCTGGATCAGGAGAAAGAGAACAATATGCGCCTACAGCATCGCATATCCTATCTCGAGGAGCAAGTGCGAGAATTGCAATCGGCGAAGGAGCAGCCTCAACAACAACAAACCCAAGCTATAACGCAGACGGCACAAAACCAAACGACGGCGGCGCATATAAATAACGGTACGAATAGTCATGTGACCAGCATCAGCATATCATCGCCGCCTTCGACGCCGCCCGACAACAAACCGCTCATCTTTCAACGTGGCAATTACATTACTACGCTAGTTGGTGGCAAGCCAATTGAATTGATCGGTGAGAATAATACCCAAAATGCGTTGAGCAAAAGCAACTCTGTGGCGCATATCACTAAAACACTGATCAAGGAGAATACACAACTGGATCTGCAACAAGAGCGTACACCGCGTGCCTGCGCGCCGCCTGCCTACACCTGCATGCCACCGAAATCCTTGTCCGCCTCCAAGATCTCGATCAACAGCGACTCTGCGTACATGCAACACACCCATTATCGGCGCAGTGAGAAGGAGCGGCATGCGCGCGAACGTGAGCGTGAGCGTTACGAGCGTTCAACGAGCAAAGCGAGCGCGCTGCAGCATCGCGCGAATATGCATGCGCGCAGCGTCGAACATTTGAATCACTATAATGGGTATGTGCTGACTTTCATCCACTTAGATTTGGCTTTTCTACAATTCTAAATTTTTTCTAATAACAAAATCTCTTTCTCTCTCTCAATTTTCGCGCACAGCATGGAACGTCGTCGCGATTGTTCTGTCACAGCCAATACGCACTCACGTGTACCAGCCGATATGCGCAGCGTCAAGTCGCTGGATTTCGACAGTGATAACGAGTCCAAACCGATCAGCGATACTATATCAGAAGTGCGCGCTGTTCGACCCACACCGCCGAAGAAACCGCTGCGTTTATCGCTGCAACGCGCGCAAAGCCTGCAAACTGTCGAATTGACACCCAACTGCGATGCGGAACGAAAGCGTCCCATGAAACGAGCACATATCAACGACAAGTCACCAGCCGATCGTGAGACTGCGATGCTCTTTGAGAATTGTAATCCCCTGCAAACGGCGTCGTTGGGTAGACCGCGTGCGAACATATGAAAATTGCTGAATGTTCTCTTTAAGCGCAACGAAGAGACACATTACTAGTGAGCGGGTGGGAAGGGAGGCTTAACCATTTAATTTATAAGCCAAGTAGCTATCGAAAAATAATCACGAAATTATTTTAGGCGGATGTGTGCAAAATTTATATTATTTTTTAAAAGAAAAAATTGTTTACTTAATATTTACAAAAAATATTACAATGTTTACAATTAAGTACTTAGGGAAGCTAGGGTGTGCTAAATTATATTCATAAATGCTTTACTTAATCGTATATACACATACATATATAAATTTGCAAATATTTATTAACTAATTATTATTAAATTGTACAAATAATGTTTTTAGCACAATTTTGTAATAAAATTATTTTAAATGTAAATACACAATGAAATCACAAACAAAAATTTAAATTTTATTATTAGGGTATAAGTGCAGTGTATATTATGTCTGCCACGAAGTTCTTAACATCCTAACGGAAACTTCGGAAATTGAACAGCATGGCGAGCTGAATCGTCCACATCCGTCTATCTGTTCGTCTAATCCCTCAGATTTTGAGATTTGACCAGAATTTGTGCAAATTTCTTTTTGCGCTACTCATTTGTCAGAACGGCCGATATCAGAGCTCTATAGCATATAACTGCCATAAAACTTGAACGCTTATATTTAAGGGCTTGTATGGAGAGCTTTGTCATTTAACAAGAATATTGGCATGAATCATGTCTAAGGCAATAATGCAAGCTTCGGAGAAATTGTTCAGTTCGGACCACTATCGCATATTACTGCCATATAAACTGTATGCTCAAAAACAATATGAAGTTTTTTTTTTAATTGTGCTATAAAAAATGCACCTGTGAAGGGTATTATAGCTTCAGTGCAGCCGAAATTAACGTTTTTATACTCTTGCAACATGTTGCTACAGGGTTTGTACTACTGTTTTGCACATCTAACGGCTGTAGGTATGGCCAAAAACTAATCGAAATAGAAAAAATTATATTTAAATTGTGATAAAAAAGCACCCGGAAATTGTAATTAAATTCCCTGGGTAAATGATTTTTCGAAAAACTGTATTTTGCGCAGTTTGTAGGACTGTCCCTGATTACTATGCCAAATATGGGTGCGATCCGTAAACCAGGTTGTTGACAACAGCTGTTAAGTCGGTACACCTCAGTAGTGCGTTGCGATTTTTACAATCGATAAAAATATCGAACAAAGAATTTGCGTCAAGTTTTGTATTTCTAACCAAATTTCGTGTGCGGAATCGCTACGAATGTTAGAAAAGCTTGTGATTAAGTTTTATCAAAAACACAAGCCCACAACGGTACAACGCCTTCAAAGAAGATCGAGAGACCTCTTCAACTGATGAAAATATAAAAAAACGAAGGATATGGTGCTTGAAAATCGCCAGGCATGTGTTAGGGAGATGGCAAGAGAGCTCGACATCTCTCGCGAGTCCACTCGAATGATTTTGGTGGATATTTTGTTTATAAAACGTCCCGAGCTGACTTTTTTTCAAAAAGAGTACCGTAAGCATGTCTTACGTAGAGCATTTTAACTGCTAATGAGACATTGGTTTATGAGTTTGAGACGGCAAAACGAACCGAAACCGAAAATAGCCGCTCAATAAACAAAATGGTGCTCATTGTTTTCTCAATATTCTTGGTTTGGTGCATCATGGAGAGACAAACGGTCAATAAAGAGCCATATTTGACCGTGTTGAGGCGTTTGCGTGAGAAAATCCGCCCAAAACGGCCGGAATTGTGGGGGAAAAATACATGGCTTTTACTCGATGATAATGTACCATCTCATCGAGCAACGATTTGGAACGTATTTAAAGCCAAAAATGCTTCTTGTTCCTTAAACAGAAATTGGCGCTCCGTGGAACCCGTTTTCAGTCGATCGAAAAGATAAAACAAAATTTGCTTAGGGAGAGAGGGCTATCCAAAAAGTGCTTAAAAAGGTTTTCAAGGACTGGAAAAATCGTTGGCATAAGTGTATTACATCTGGTGGGGATTACCTTGAAGGCGACATAATAAATATTGAAAAATAATAAAATATTTTGCGTTTTATTTACAATTTCCGGGTAATTGTACACAATGTAAAAATGATCATGATGACGAGACGAGTTGAAACTTTAGTGAGTGTCTCTCCGTCAGTCCTTCGGTCAGTAAAACAGTAACTTGACTACAAATTCAGATATCGAAAGCATAAACAAATTCGTTTAGGACAAATTCTATAGTCTCTACCGATAGTGTGAAAATGGATGAAATCTGATTGTAACTCCATCCATGTCGGTTTTGTTAACAACTTCTTAAGACGCTATAAATCAATAGCTAAATACTTCAGAAACCTAAATATACTCGAGATGGTAATCAAGATTTTTATAGGATTCGGTATCAAATTTGAACGGAGATGTCGTTATTTTGATATTCTTATGTCACAGTGCGAAAATGGGCGAAATCAAACAAAAACCACGCCTACTTCCCATACTTTTAAATACTATCTGATTCCAGTACAGAAATTTACACGAATAATGCCCTTATTGTATGCCACCTTATCCTTATGACCAAAAAATGCCCAAATCCAACCAAAACTGTTCAAGCCCCCACATACGTAATATGTGAACAGCAGTTCATATGACAGACTTTTTACCCAAAATATCGGTCATCCTGTGAGATAAACATATTATTGAAATTAGAAAGTGTTTATTTGATAAAAATAAATCTTTGTGTCAGAAATGAGTTGAACCAGATCAATACTTTCTATAGCATCCATATAGTTACCTATTTCAAAGATTTTGGAACATCCAGTTGACTATATATGTATATCACATATAGTATACCGGCCAAAGTGTTAGTTATTTTAATAAAATTGAGGGTTATTCAGTTCAGTTTCACAGTGTATCTTTGTGCCTAAAATGGATAAAATCGTACTAGACCGGGAGCTGAGTAGAGTTGAGTGTGCAAAATATGAAAACTTTCCTTAGCACCCATGTAACTGATTTTCAGGATTTTGAAACGTTCGACTAACTTTCCTCCATATATACATATGTATGTATATACATATCTGTATATTTTTATATATGTATGTATTTACAAATTGCTTGAAAATAAGTTTTCTAGTATGGTGCACCTGAGCAACATCAAAAATTATATTATAATTATATAATGGTTTCCGACTTCTTAAAGTTTGATTTGGTCAAATTGTGTGATATTTTAATGTTATTAAGGGTACATGTTTTCTTAAAGGTTATAAAATTATATTAAAGGTTTGGTGTTCAATAAAAATGAATTGGTCTTGGTCCTAAACCTCATATCCCTAATATAATGAATTCCGATCCTTTGGTTACCGTTTTTCAACTCAATTCAATATATTAGATTTATTCTTTTCGGTTAAGTTTATGTCAGTTATACCTCATTTGAGGCTGATTCTAGAATAATTTTCGCCGACGCGATTAAGATATAGCAATAAAACTAAGGGAGTCTAAGACCTTCAAAATAAGTTCGCATGATACTTAAACTTAGCCCTTCCTTCCCACGTTTCTTATTATTAATTTTTTACGTGCAAGTAAGCTTTAAAATACAGTATAAATTACGGATAAATGCTATCTACTATATATGTACATATTTTTTGTAACTTCACTGCAGTTGGGAAAACTTTAAGAAATTTGCTTTGCATTGCACGTTTCGCACATTTTAAACGCGCTCGTTACACTTTATTTACATTTAATCACATACGCACGCTCACAATTTTCTTTCAATTTCGCAAATTTACATCAAGACAGGGTGCGTCATATTCTATGCCGGCATAAAAGTATTGAATACCTTTGGATTCTTGACTACGAATTGCGTCATTCGTTACAGTGAAGCTAAGGTAAGAAGAGGTGTGACTCAGAACCCATAAGTCGGCATTATGTAACCGACACCGCTCACCTATTTGAGCTGTGTCCTTCCACTTTATGAAAGATCGTAAGGATCTTAGTTTGAGGGCTTACAAAATACAACTCGTTCCAGTGTTAAAGTCAAACGACCATCAAGCGCGTCACACGTTCGTTGAGTGAGCCCAAGACGAGATGGACTGATTTTCGTAAGAGAATTTTCTTCAGCGATGAAGCTCACTTTTCTCATCCTCGAAAAGTCTCTATTTGGTGTGTTTTTGGTATGAGCAACGAGAATCATTGCTACATAATGTTGCAGTCAAGAGGAACGCTATAGAGCCATGATTAATGACTTTTTCGTGCCTGAGTTTAAGGATGTTGATGTGGGCGACCTTTGGTTCCAGATTACCATGATCAATGAAGACAGATAATTTACTGTTGTTTTAATACAGAATTCGCTCGAAAAATTTACAATTTAAAGAAAATATCACAAAAAGTATATAAAATAAAATTGTTCTTTCTAAAATTATTCAATGTCTACATACCAACATAAAAGTTGATTCACCCTGTGTACTTATGTATGTAAGCTGGTATGTACTACACATAGCCAGTAAACACAGGTAAGTAAATATTTGGTTAAACATGCTCATATGCATCCATACTCGCAATGATTAGTTAGTCTTAGCTTGCTTACTTAAGCGTACTTAGTAGGGGTTACATAATTCTAAACAGACTTATATGCAAATATTTGCTTTATTGAATATTTACGCATACTGGGCCGGAAATAAACAAAAATAATAAATTTATATAATAATAATATTTAATAAATAAATAAATGCAAGGAAGTTGCAGATGTAAATTCCGAAGAACCTGCTTTAAAACATTAAAGTAATATGGATAGTTTCTATTTTGCCGAATTATGATTTTGAAGGATATACAATAAGTTGATATTACATAAAAAGCAATTAATAATTCCAATAAAACAAAAAAATGTTTCATATTCATGATCTACTATAATGCAATGATTATTTCTCGAAACTAGATCGTAAAACAACTATAAAATTATGGATTACAAGGTACTACTATGAGCAAAAAATAGTAAGACTTTGTGCATAATTTTAAAATTCTTAATTTATTCTTCAAAATATATGTCGTCCCCCTCAGAGTAGCCCCCTTTGCCCACAATACACTTGCCAACGTTTTTTCCAATCTTCGAAACAGTTGTTAAGTCAATTTCCGGAATAGTCTTCAATGCGTCAATTGACCCATACCGATTTCCCCGGAGCGGTCGTTTAAGATTTTGGCCTGCTTTGGCGTGGTTTTTTCGGCTTCGGCTCAGCTTTGCAACAATATTCGGCTGTTCGATCGTTCATTTTAGGGTCGTTAGCATAGATCCAAGACTCTTCGCCAGTAATAATACGTTTCATGCCATCCTGGTAGTCGGAAAGCATTGTTAACGTGACGCTGTTTTTACAAAAACTTGAGTGATTTTTAAACCAGTCGTGCTTGTACTTTTCTTAGGCCCAAATGATTTTTCAAAATGGTTTTCACTGATGCTTATGATATTCCAGTAAAATCTCTGACCATTAATCGTCGATTTTCAACCACAAGTCTCTTTATTTTTCATTGACATGTTGTTGATCTTGATAGTCCTGCACGTGGTTCGTTGTCAACGCACTCTCGACCCTCTTTGAATAATTTGTATCAATTTAAAATGCTGTCTTGCGACAAACAATTATCACTGAAGGCTTCTTTCAACATTCTGAACGTTTCGGCACCTGAAATTTGATTTCACACACAAAATTTAACTGAACTTCTTTGTTGAATAATTTCACCCATCGTTAAAATTGCCGACTGCACTTTATGTACTTCAGAAAGACAAGCTTATAAGAAACACTAATGATAATTTTGACACACAGATGTCACTGACAGTTATACCAACCTATAAAAAAAATATTTAGACGAATAGGTTTTCGCGCGAAATTTAAATTAAAAAGTCTTACTATTTTTTGCCCAAAGTAGTATAGGGACTTATTAATGGAAACTGGTTTGGTGTAAGTGAAGGGTCCCATGAGTTTTTGGCCTGCTTAACATTATTTACGATACAGTGAACACCTTTAGAAACTGCTTTTATATTCCTGCATCATGTTGCATGGAAGGTATAACAGTTTCGTAATTCTAACGATTGATTGTGGCATCTTAAAATAATACAGAACGATAACCTTAGATAGAAGGTACTGCAAATGGACGGAATCGGAAGTATGTATTGAGTTACTGAAACATCTCGTAGCGCCTTTTAAAGTTTTTCCTCTACCATAATTATTTAACACTTTGAGCCCCGCGTGCCCACCCGTGGTCATTTTTTTCTGTACCGGTGGACCGCATGCTGAGGAAGGGTTGTGCTTTAGTTGACAAGCTGGTTTGTTTGTTTTTGTTTTATTGATTGTTTACTTAGTTTTATTGATTTTTTTCGATTGAGGTGACTTTGTGATATTTATTTTTGATAAACCAAATGCATTTTGGTTGTTTTTTTTTTTCGTTTTTTTTTGTGACCACCGGTAGTCACATTGTCCCATAATGAAAATCCAGCAATGTCCACGGGTGGTCACATTGTCCCAAATCGTCAAAACATAAATGTCCACCGGTGGTACACGCGAGGCTCAAAGTGTTAAAATTATGGTGTAGAAACCACAGGTACTTAATGGCTTATCAACTTCAAATTTTATATTGTGTGTTATAAATATTGTTATCTAAACGTCGGTCGATTATCAAGCGAGTAAAACATCTTTCGAAACATAAATAAAAATATAAGTTTCAGATGATAAACTAACGAAACAAATATTTGTTCTTCTACAACTTTTACTTTTTATACACTCATAACATATTTCACATAAGTCTAATGTTTGTGTTTCCATAACGGTAGCATTTAAAATAATCCAGATATGTATATGATGTTATTTGTGAATATGTTTCAGTTTGAATTGATTTCCGTGTGTCTCTCTGTGTATACGCTCCTGTCCAATATTCCTTCGACACAATCGTCTAGCAGAGTTGGGAATTCGAGCAACCATAGGTCGGTCTTGTACCTCGTTTACTCTAGTGGAAAATGGGTATCCACAGTGACGTCGTACAATGCGCATCGAATACGCTATTGCTGATGTGGAGCAGAGTTTCGAAGAGGACCTGGATGAGCCACAACAGTTTGAGCTTGGCCCATCCACCTTATGGAATATTTTGCAGCAGACTCTTAGTCTGCGGGCTTACAATATTACCAAGCGCCTCGTATCTTCGGTGAACGGCCCCAAAACAAGAGCAGACGGATTCCGATTTTCACAAGAATATTTTGTTCTGCGTTGAAGCTCTCTATTAATTTAATAGTCACATTTGGAGTGACGATAATCCACAAGCCATTGTTGAGCCGATCTTACATCCTCAAAAAACAGAAGGAATCATTGGTTCATGGTCAAAAAGAAAACAAACACCCTTTATAAGGATCTTAATGAAACTGAAAAGTTATAAGGAAATTTGTCAGGGACCCAGTTTGCAACCCATTTCTTCGAAACGAAACTGTTTACAGAAATTATAAATTTATTATGACATTTCACTCCTTTAACGATTATTCTTTGAGAGAGTAATTCATATTTCGTTCCGCATAAATTGAAGCTCACCTTATTCGTTTTAAAGTGTTATTTATGTAAATACAGGTAGTGGATATGTACATATGTATATATTAATTGCGTTATTTGCAAACACTATCAACAATGTGGAATGTGCCTCTTTGAAACTCTACGCTCACTGCACTGTTACTATTCTCAACGCAACTCAGCGCCGCTCACGGCAAGCAATCTAAACTCACTCAGCCGCACCGCTGTCCACTACGAGTCGCATTCTCACTGATAGGTCAATTTATTTGTTTTATAACAACCAAAGCTTTTCGTTATTTTTTTACAAGTGCCGAATGCAAGAGCACAAAACAGCACGATTGCAAGTTATTTGCATACCCAAATGCTCAAAAGCAGGTACAACTTAGAATGCGAGTAAGTGGATTGCTTCTCACGTCACGTTACATCACCGAGACAGGTTACAGATTTAAGCGGCAATTGGCGCGGTGGGCGGCTACGCCTGATCACCGCAGATGCGAGTAAATACAGTTTATAAACAGTTTGTGTTCAACTGTCGTTTAGTTCAGTTTCGTATTGAGCATCGTCGTTGAAGTTGGCGCGCAGGCGTTAAATAAATAAAACAGAAAAGTAAAAGTTGAATAGCAAGAGGGTTTAAAGTGGTGCGAAAAATTATTTAAGGTGAGGCGCATTTATAATCAGTGCAGTTGAACAAAGAAATCAGGTGCTACACAATATGAAAAAAAATATGAAAATATTTTTGTATAAATAATGACATTCACACTCGGAACGATAAAGTACGATAAATACTGAAGTGCTTTGAAGTAAAGTGGTTAAGCCACAATTTTGTGCCTTAAAACTCGGCATTGACTTCTGGCTTGCACTCGAAATACTGTGTAGATATGTATGTGCATATGCATGGTACATATATATATATACAAGTATACTTGTATATTTTTGCCATCTTATTGCTTTTGTTTGCATTTATTTCTGAAAACATCTAGTACATTCTTCTGAGCAAGCTTTAAGGCGCTGGCTAAAAGCCTTCGAAAACAGGTTGTGCTTAAGTGGCTCTACCAAATATCAAATGCGCTATAATAACAATAACCCATGCCAAACTTCGTGACGATATGTGATAAGATAAAAAGTTTTCCTTACGAGAACTTGATTTTGAAGGGTCAATTTGTATGGCAGCTACATACATGCTATAGTGATCGATCCGAACAATTTCTTCGGAGATTGTATATATGATTTGAAGAATGATCCATGTCACATTTCGTGAAGATATCTACTCGAATGACAAAGATTTCCTTACAAGAACTACATTTTAATCTTTCAGCAACAACATGCAATAGTTGTCCGATATGGGCCGATGCAACAAAAGAGCAGTTTCTTTGAGAGAAAGGGATGTGTGCAAAATTTCAGATCGATATCTCAGAAACAGAAGGAGTATTTTGAAAATAGCTAAATGGACTCAACGTGTCACTATGTTCATTTATATGTATACAAGGTGGGTTCCAAAGTAAACAGAACAGGAATCTAGCGCCCCCTAGCGCCATCTATATGTCAACCGGTGCGTTAGAATCTGCTATTATTATCAATTATCCAGTTAGAATTTCATGACATTTCATTGATTGTAAGTGAAGTTATTGCGTTTTATGTGTCAGTGGGTTTGTGTTTTCGGTGCGAAAATGAGGCCAACATTAAATTTTGTTTCAAAATTGGTAAAACTTTTACCGAAACGTTTCAATTGATGAAACAAATTTATGGCGATGATTGCCAATCCGGTAACAGAGTGCACGAGTGGTTTCAACCTTTTCAAAGCGGTTGTGAGTACATAAATAACGATCAACATGTGGTTCAATCAAAATCCGTGATCACTGGAAATTCCATCGAAACTGTGCGTGAATTCATTAAAAATCAGCCGAAGTCATAATTGAAATTGATGGAAATGGAATTGACCATCGCCAAAACATCGATTTATCGCATTTTGACTGAACATTTGGGCTTACGAAAGGTGTGTGCACGGTTTGTTCCGCACAAATTGACTGACGACCAAAAATTGCTCACAATCCGTCTCATCGATCGACGCTTGTGACCGATTATTTGACCAAAAATCACATTTTAACCATTAACAACTCTCCGTATTCACCTGATATGGCACCGTGCGACTTCTTCCTTTTCGGAAAAATGCATTTACCCATGAAAGGAAAGCGTTATGCAGACGTAGAGGCCATTCAAAAGGCTTGCACTGGCATACTGGCGGCCAACCGGCCAACGAGCTAAAATACTCGTTCGACATGCTTTTGGACCGTGCAAAAAGCTGTATTGAAGCAGAAGGAGAATAAAATAAATTGATTTTGCCGAAAAACCATTTGTGCTGCTTTTTTTAAGGCCTGTTTACTTTGGAACAATCCTTGTACATATATTTCAACTTCCCCTTCAATGGCACCTTGATCGCCTTTCAGAGTCTTAAATCATCTTTCCAGAGAAAATACTTAAGTTCTCTCTTGAGTGAACTTATAAGATATACTAATGTGACCTGGTCTACGAAAAGGGAGCTAACGTGCGAAAACTAGTTTTCTGGGAAAAGCTGTTAAAAATAATCGTCAGTTTCTCGTTATCTCATTAATTGTTCTCCTTTTTTTTGACACCTAAGCCCCCTCTCCGTAGACCAGGTCACATATAGTGCGGATGAAGATTTTCTCATTGAGTTTATAATAAAATAAAATAATCGACATAAATAAATATAATAATATTATTGATTTACAAGTCAAGTCAGTTTAATGTTGCCAACATACACAATTGTTAGAAGACTGCCTTAAATTACATCCGTAAATTTCCGTTTAAGCTTTCAGTTTACTAATAATAATTTCAATTTCGGGAACAAGCAATAGTCACAATGTTCATAAAGATGATGGCACCAAACATCAACCGGAAACTTTCCTAGTAATTTTAAACTCAAATACTCAGAGAACTGTCGTATTACCTATATTTTTCTTTATCGGCATATCTCTAAGATGTATTGATAGGCATAAAGCCCCTTTAATCATTTTGTAACAGCAATTCCACAGGAAGCACATAGTAATATAAGAATTCTGGCTATTAATACCAATCAAAGAATTATTTTTCTAACAAAAAACGTCAATATCTCTGAATCAACCAAATATATATAATACAATAAACCCAAATCAAAGCAAGCATGTGTACCAACTTAAACGATTTTTGCTCTTTTAGAATCTTCGAGGTATAAGAGATATCTTGAAACCTGGTATACATCTGCTCAGATTTGACTTGACTGAAAAAAAAAACAAAAAAAAAAGTTTTACGTATTTTTATACAAAAGTTTACTATTGCCTTCAAAATAGGCTCCCTTTTAGCCAATACAAGCATGCCAAGGCTCAATCCAATTTTCCATACATTTGTAATAAACCTCGGCTAGAATAGCCCACTGCGCTTCCAGCAAATTTTGCATTTTTCGGTTTCAGCTTAATTTGAAGCTGGTTTGTTCTTCAGCATATATCATACAGCTTCTACTCGACATCGTATTTGCTAAATTGCAGGATTTTTGAAACGAGTCTAGCATTGACAGGCCTCATACCCAAAATATTATCCTAAACATTAACCAAAATATTATCGAAAATGTGTTGACTTCATCCATAACAGATGTTCTCTCTGCTATCTCTCATACCCAAATACAATCACAAACAAAAATCTACTATCTCTCTGCCATCACTGCGATTGCCAAGCACTGTTTCTCTAACTTTTTCGATGTTATCGTCATTGACAGAGATTTGCATACTCTACTACAAAACTTCATTCATTGGGGAACAATTTTTTTATCATTGTACCCAAGATAGTTCAGAGAAGTTTTGATTTACTGATCTATTTTTTTTATTTTTCATTGGACATTATATAAAGTACATTAAGTAGAATTTAAAAAATGAGATCGACGTTTCAGAACAACGAAAATACTCTTGTATGAGAAAAGATATAAGTTTGACATTTTTTAACTGTGAAAGCAAGCTGTCAATGTCACTAATTTTCCTGATTATCAATTTTGGTTATCTTTATTACCAAGAAAACTAGCCAGATCACGATCATAGAGCAAAAAAGTCATGTTATACTTTATTTTATGAAGTCAATTAGAACAAATATTTAGAAAGTTTGCTAATTGCCACTTTATTTGTAAAATGAACCAGAAATCATTATATATGTTTGTTATTTGGTAATTTAGATTAACACCGTAATCACCTAAGCGAATAGCGCAGTGTAAAAATTGTCATACTGTGATCTAATCTACTATTGAGATCTCTATTATTTGCAACGAAATTGAAATTTACTTTCATAAAACGCAAAATTCTACCCTGAAACTATTTTAATTGCTGATTATGTGTTAATTGTTGTATCACAGAAAATATTATCAAGGTTGTGTTTCGTTGTGGAATTACTACTTTCTCCTAAAATGGTGTACTCACTACTTTAAATTCTTTATTAAAAATCACAAAACTTTTAAAACGAAGGAGAAAAATACACACACATATAGTAATTTTTTAAATGTGAAAAATATAAAAAAAAATTTAATAAAAAACAACAATAAACATAATGACTTGCCTCTTGAAAATTAATCCAATTATGACATGATAAGCAATACGTGATTCTAAACTAATACTTAAAATGTCATATACATACCTATTTAAATTATTATAAATGATTTTAATTGCATTTACGTACCTACTATTTTTGCTATTATTATTTTAAGCCTACATATTTAATGGCTTTAATGATTTTTTTTCTCAGGTCAAAGATCTATCAAAATACCTAAGCTTATCAGTGATTACCACGAATCATGATGCGGATTGTGATTACTCCAGGAGTACTCACTTAAAACACAAATATATGTATTATGCATATTTACCGGTTACAATTGTCTTAGATAACAAATTAAAAACTTTCCTACGAGAGTATTGAAACTTAGTATCTGAGATTAAGTAGACAACCATTATACAGCAAAGCAATTCATTCATTGGGTTTAAATATTTCAAGTGTACTCTTTCATTGTTTAGCAAAAATTGCTGAAAAATATTTTTTAATGACTTAGCGATTTTTATGGCATTTCGAGGGTCACCCAATATGTTTGGTATTCAATAAAAAATTGTTTAACTCTTCTTTGAAAATTAGATTTCATTTCTAAAAGTAAAAGTTAAAAAAAAACATTCTTTGCAAAATTTTATTTCATTGTACCTTGAACAGGGTCTATTAATTTTACCACGAAGTTTGTAACAAGAAAACGTTGGAGACCCTATAAAATATACCTACTACACATACACTATAAATATGTACATATATGTAACTGATCAGTGTAATGAGCCGAGTCGGTTTACCCAAATCCGTCTTTAGTATATGTATGTATGTATATATCTAAATTAATGCCTCAGTTTTGACAGTATTGATCTGAAATTTTTGTATATGTAATTTTTTCGCCCAAAAAACTGCACGTTTGTCAGAACCGCCGATATCCTACAACTATCGAATATAGCTACCATACAAAAAAATTCATCAAATTCGTGTCTTTATATGGAAAACTTTTTTATTTGACAATATATCTTCACGAAATGGATTGTTGTCAAAATCAAAATCTTTTTATAATTTTGTAAGCTATAAGAAAGCTACCTGTAAAGAGTATTATAGTGGTGGGCTTTTTTCTTGTTTTTCAATTTTTATAGTGATCTTTCAACGTTTCAATACCACTTTCTAGTACGAAATGCCCTTTGACGTGTACTTCATCATGACTGGCAGTCTTATTTCCAGCGAATTGAGGTCTGAGAACCTAAAAGATTCGGTCAGTCCAAAGCCGAGGAATAAGTTGAATACTTAAGCAATTCCAAGCAAATTTGCTATAGTTGTTATTAACGGTTTGACAAGCTTTGGATTTTGATAGAATATTGCTTTTTGAGGGGAAAAAATATAGTTGAAGCAAAAACTTGGCTTGATGACTAGTTTCCGGACATTGCCCCAGATAAAACAAACATCAAGGATTATTATGTTAAGTTTAGACGTAGCGAAATTAGCAGCGAAAACAGTGAACGCAGTGGGCGCCCAAAAGAGGTCCAGAAAATAATTTTGGATGACCGTAAACTGAAATTGTTCGACAGCGCAGGCACTCTAAAGATATCAGCTGAACGTGTACAATATATAATTCACGAATATTTGGGTATGAGAAATCTCTGTGCAAAGTGGGTGCCGCGTGATCTAACTTGGATGAAACATGGCTCCATTATTCCACTCCGCAGTCCAATTGACAGTCATCCGGGTGGACTACGCACGATGAACCCGCTCCAAAGCATGGATAAACGCAACAGTCGGCTGGCAAGGTTATGGCGTCTGTATTTTGGGATGCGTATGGAATAATTTTTATTGCCTACCTTGAAAAGGGAGGATCATCAACAACGTTTGAAGGACGTAATCACCGAAAAACGGTCGCTTTTGTAGCAAAGAAAAGTGCTATTTGACGAAGACAATGCACCGTGTCACAAGTCAGTGAAAACAAACACACATATGAATTTGGCTCCGGAAACCAACGTATTCTCCAGATTCAGACCCCAAACGACTATTTTCTGTTCTCAGTTCTCAAAAGAATGCTCGCTGCGAAAAAAATTTCTTTAATTGAAGAGCTGATCGCCAAAACTGAGACCTATTTGGAAGCATAGGGCAAATCGTACAACAAAAAATGGTATTGGAAAGTTTGAGGGTCACTATAATTAGTGTATCACCCTTGACAGGAACTGCATATGTTGATTAAAAAACAAGAATTTTGTCAAAAAACGTGTAGGCCAGGGACTTTTCAATTGGTTATATACAAACTTTTAAGAGTTTCTTCAGCTTAATCCGAAATAATTTTGTGGATTTTTTTTAATAGCTTCGCCCATACCAGTCTCTTTGTGCCTCGGAGCTCATATGATATGTACGGAATTGACCAAGCCACTTAGAAGTGCCTACTTCGTCTGACGTAGAGCCCGAATAACTCTCAATAAAATACTTTTTGGTATCAGCAGCGTATTTTCGTTAAATATATAGCTGTACATGTTCATTTCTTTCAAAACCTAGCATTTTATGTCCACTTGTTTACCTTAGTCTCACTGTGTAATTTGCACGTAGATTATTTCTTATTTGTACTTTGTATGGCATTAATATGTAATATTTGATTTCAAGTGGCACTCTTAAAACAAGGGGATTTTTGTAGTTATTTTGTCTTGCTTTGTATCTCAAAATGTTAGAAGTAAGCACTGCAGGTCTTACGACATTTAATCTCAAAAATGTTCTGTTCGAAAATTTATTCAGAAATCTGAAAGTATTTAGACCACCCTCGTTAGCATTCAATTTATATGTGCTAAACAAGGTCATAATGAAATGAAATAGCGTTGAATACGATGCAAAATAGTAGGCATATTTCAACAAATATTTATGGATCATTAAATGAGAAAATGAAATATCTCAGGGATACGGAAACACACTTCCACAAATATGCGCACGATTCTCAAGCGTTACTACTTGAGTTGTAGGCATACTATAGATATAAAAAATATAATAATAGGTAAATATATACGAGTATAACACATGCTAGCCTACAAAAATGATATGCAAAAAAATCAGCGCAATTGGAAAGGCAGCAATTGAAGTGGACGTAACCCTGTAAGTTTCTACATTTGTAGCAAAATTACAGAGAATAAGTGCTTCAGCACTAAAGCGCTATAAAAGCACGAATATAATCATACATACATATATATGTACATATGTGGATACATACCTACCAGTAAATAGGTATGTCTCAGTTTTATATGAAAAGTGAATTCACCTTTCCAATAAAATTCATTTGGGCAAATCTCACTTTATGCTCACTGACCCACAAAAAATTTAAAAATTAAGGTTATGCTGACAGTCAGAGTAAATCACAGGGGGGCAGTGTAAATTACAAATGTCGGGGAGATTTTGTCGATGTGTGTTTTGTTTCTTATCAGCGAATTTTTTATTTTATTCATAAATTTTGCAACGTATGTTTATGTATTTTCGCTTCCCGAAATAAATATGTGATATATGTATGATTCGTTTAGTTTTAACAGCTGTTTTCGAGCAACGTAGTTGACACTGGCTTTTGACGTCAAGCAATAAATCACAACGCAGCTATTGTACGACAGACTCTAAACATTCATTATTGTTGCAGTTGTTGTTGCTTTTTTTCTTGAATGGATAACATTACACCAGCTCAAATATCACTTTCGATGTTATATTTATATATTTTTCGATTTTCAAACGACATTTTTCTTATAAAAAATTAAACTATCTCATTAATTTTACGACCTTAACGGTAAAAAATATTGCTTTTATAGTAAAATATATAATTTGTCCCTCATAATTTTTTTCCTGTACATTGATTTCTCGCACAGTTGGTTGGTACATACATACATACTACTATGAGCAAAAAAAAAGTAAGACTTATTCCCCAAAATCTATGTCGTCCCCTCAAAGTAATACATATACTTGTGCCAACTTTTTTTCCAATTTGAGAAACAGTTGTCAAAGTCAATTTCATGTATTACCTTCAATGCGTTATCGGCCGAAAATTCCGGGCACAGTTGTTGACAGTTTAGCATTTCGGAAGGAATTCAGAGTGCACCACACATCGATAATTTAATTAAATTTTTAATATAACCTTGATTTTTGACCTACTTTGGCGTGGTTTTTTTGGCTTCGGATCACCTTTGTCACGATATTCGGCCGACTGATCATTGTTTCTGGGTCGTAAGCATAGATCCAAAACTCATAGCCAGTAATAATACGTTTCATTACATCCTGAGAGTCGGAAAGCATTATTTCACAGACATTAACGCGAGCGTCCTACTAATAAGCAGCTTCTTAGCGAGAAAAAAAGGTGTGCAAAATTAGACCGATATCTCAAAAACTGAAAGACTAGTTCACACATATACAGACAGAGAGACGGACATAACTAAATCGACTCAGCTCATCAAGCTGATCATTTATATGTATGAACATATGTATATAATTTATAAGGTCTCCTTCGTTTCTTGATTTCCAGGGTGTACAAGCTTCGTTGCAAACTTTATACACTCTGATCAGAGTATAAATATATACATATATAATTAAAAAATATCTGAAAAATCTCAGAGCGGTTATTGGCCATTAATCGAAATTGTTTCGGAACCATCCTCTGGGATGTGCGACTTTGCATGTCGAGGGACAAAAGACGTAAGAAACAATCTGTGTCTTTCTAAAGTTGGTTTTGACGTCAAAAGCTAAATGTCATACTAAAAAAACTTCTCTGACAGTTTTGTAATTGTTTGATTCAAAATTGTTTGACGGTGTGGAGGGTTTTGCGTTGATTATTTTTTATGTCGTAATAAGAATTCAAATATGAGTAGACATGGATGTGACCCTATTTAGTTTATTTCAGGACCATGCTTAGAGAACTTCATAAAAAGAAGTATTTTCTAGGCACATAAGGTAATACGGAATATAGTCGCGAGGTTGTTTTAGTTAGTTGTAGTAGCTTAAGATATCTATAATTTTATCTCAGTTCCATTCGTTATAGCTATATACTACTTTTTCGTTCTCCGAGTATGACAATATAGATTAATTTAGACATATTACTCTACAAAAGTGTTTTACACATACAAGCACATAAAAGTATATACTAAAATAACTCGCATATTGATATTCAAATATTAAACTGTTACTCTCCCTCATTTTAGTGAATTGCCAAAAAAATGCACTCTCATTACGCCTTAATAGTCACAGTGGCCTTGTGTGCGGTCAGCGCCCTGGCACAGGTAAGGTCTTAACAGTGAATTAAATTTATTTTTAGATATGTATTTATGTGTCTAATGTGCTTTATGTATCGTCATTATTAATAATGGTGCCGCAATCTCAGAAAAGTTCCACAATGGAAGCGATTGCCTACTTGGCGGGTACCTCCACGGTGAAGGGTAATGTCACTTTCATTCAAAATGGCTGCTCCGAAAATGTTCACGTGCGGGTCTATTTGGAGGGACTGACTCCCGGTAAACACGGTTTCCATGTGCACGAGAAGGGCGACTTGACGGGCGGCTGTCTCAGTACTGGCGCACATTTTAATCCCGATAAGGTAGGTATTTGACAAATTTCTATATTATTATAACAAAAAATCGTAAAAAATAGTCAATGTCTTTCTAAATTAAATTAAATTCAAAGTTACGCACTAGTTCATTATGTAAATACTTCAATATATTAGTCGATCACCAGCTGAATGAGCCGCAGCCTTTATCGTTATACAAAAAAGAGGCGCAAAACTTTTCATTTGCAAGAATTCGTGACTAATATGACCTACGAGTTGCTTTGAGAGATGGCAAAGTGGTTAACTAATTCACTCGATTTCCTTCTACGGTTACCCAATCTCATGAATTTTTGCGATATTCTCTGGCGTCACTGCCTCTTGTAACCTTCGTGCACAAGGTGCATCATTTGTGCTGGTATGGAATGACAAAATTCAGCATGCCAGTGTTCGACCATTGAATATACGGGAACATACTTGCCTTAACTTTCGTCAAGCCATCAATTCGCACCAACGGTTTTTTTGTCCATCCACAGAAGTCATAATTTTTATATCGTAATCAGGGTATACGTATATTAAGTTTGCCATGAAGTCTGTAACACCCAAAAAGAAGTATCGCGTACATATGAATATAAAGAATTAGCGTGACGAGCTGTGTCGATTTAGCTATATACATTAATGAAGAAAATTCTAGTTTTGATGTGGTCGAATGTTAGCTTTAATGCTGAACAGGGTATATTAAGTTTTTCAGTTGCTTGTAACTCCCAGAAAGAAACCTATATATATAAATTATCAGTATTATAAACTGAGCCGATTTATTCATGTTCGTCTGTCTTCTGTGTTATCGTCTGTCGATATATACTTGTACATATACGGTCTAGTCTCTCAGTTTTTCAGATATTGATCTGAAAATTTACATCTGTTTTTTTCTCAACAAGAAGCCGCTCATTTATCGAAGCGGCCGATATCGGAGCAATATAGCATATAGCAGGCATACAAACTGAACAATCGGTAAAAAGTGCTTGTATGGAAAACTTTTTCATTTGAAAAGATATCTTCACGAAATTTGTTGTGATCGGACTACTAAATCATATAGCTGCCATACAAACTGAGCAATCGGAGTCAAGTACTATTTGTACAGAAAACTTTTTCATTTGACAAGATATGCTCACCAAATTTGGCAAGGATTATTGGATCTAAGGAAATAATGCAATATTTAAAGAAATTGTTTAGGTTGGATCACTATAGCATATAGCTGCCATACAAACTGAACGATCGGGCTCAAGTTCTTCTAAGGAACCTTTTGTATTTGTGAAGGATATTAATTCGGCACAGTCGAAGTTAACATTTTCTCTTGTTCTATTATAACTAAAAAAGAGATAGATTCACTTTGAGGCCTATGTATGTATGTACATATGTATAACTCGAAAAGGATTCAATTGCAATGTCATGAAACTTTGCTAATATATAGTATATCCATATCTAATTAATATTCCATACTAATGCGCATAACTAAAATAAAACAATGTCTCCTCCACAGATGGATCACGGTGCGCCTGGCGATGAAGTGCGTCACGTTGGCGATCTCGGCAATATAGAGGCCGATGCGAATGGCATTGTCGATACAACTTTCACCGACCACTTAATCAGTTTAACTGGCAAACGTACAATCGTCGGACGCGGTTTAGTCGTGCACGAATTAACCGACGATTTGGGCAAGGGTAACCATTCCGATTCGAAGAAGACTGGAAATGCCGGTGGACGTCTGGCTTGCGGTGTCATCGGTGTTAAGTAAATAAATATACTCACAACATGCATACACATCTACACTAAGAAAGCTTCAACAAACGCTAAACATTATCTGTAACTGTTGTTTATAACTGTTTTGTCACTCAGTGAATCGAATTATTGTAGTTACCACTCTTTTCATTTAAGCATATTGTAACTTTACTATGTATTTGGTATTATTTTCTTCTGTCCTCCTGTTCTGCTGCACTTCTGTTATTTTATTATATACTCAAATTGTATTTTCCTTTTATGTATCTTTCCGTTTCTTACGTTTTTATGGAAATTTTATATACTCATGTTTTTGCACTAATTATTGTTTATAAACAGAAACAAGTTCGCAATACTCTGTGGCTTTGTCATCGCTTTGTTGTAAAGTAACTCGAATAAAATCGTTTGTGGTTAATCGAATCTGCCAAATTAACATTAAACTGTACTTTGCTTATTTACCTACATATTCGTGTTTGTATTTATTTTGGGTGTTTATTTTGATTAGCTGTTTATTTTGTACTTGTGCACTTGTTAATACGTATCATTCTTTTTTATTTCGTGTATATTTAGTTTTAATTAAAGGTAACACAGCACACACACATACATGTTTCGTATATGAACAACACTGAGTAAAGCCTAACAGGCGGCTCCTTCAAGGGCAGGTATGGGCCTAAAAAATATTTAGTATCCTTAACTACCAACCAAAGTAAATTTACATTCTGACAAAGTAGTACCTGGAAATTGTACACAAACATTGTCGCCCTCAAAGTAATCCCCACCAGATGTAATACACTTATGCCTACGAGTTTTCCAGTTATCGAAACACTTTTCATAAGCACTTTTTAGTGGATGGGCTTCAGCTCCTTCAGTGAATTTTGTTTTATCTGTACGATCGACTGAAAACAGTTTCCAAGGAGCGACAAATTCAGTTTGAGGAACAAGAAAAAATCACACGGCGCCAAATCTAGTGAAAAAGGTGGTATTCATCGCGTTTTGGGCTTTAAATTCGGTATGAATCATGGCTCGATGTGATGGTGAATTATCATCGTGTAAATTTCGGCCGCTTCCGACGTATGCTCATAGTGATCTGTTTAGGGTATTCTTTTTGGAAAAAATTCCGCTTTATCGGGACGAGTCGAGCAAGAACGCGTTTCATACTCAAAATATTCACCAAAATCATTCAAGCGGACTCGTGAGAGATTTCGAACTATCTCTCTAACACTTGTCTGACGATTTTCAAGCACCATATTTTTCACTTTTTTTAATATGTTCATCGTTTGAAGGAGTCGAAGGTCATCCAGAACGTGGCATGTCTTCGACGATCTCTTGACCGTCTTTGAAGGTTTTGTACCACTCGTAGGCTTGTGTTTTTTATAGAACTAAATCACCGTAAGCCTTTTCTAACATTCGTAGCGATTCTGCACACTAAATTTGGTTAGAAATACAGAATTTGAGAAAAATTTTTTTTTCGATATTTTTATCCATTGTAAAAAGCGCAACGTATCACTGAGGTGTACCGACTTAAGCAGCTACTGTTAACAAATCAACTTAGCAAAATACACTTTTTTAATATCATTTACAATTTCCGGAAGCTTTTTTGTCACAATGTGTATAGGACAGATCCAATGAAAAATTCAATTTAAATACATTTTAAAAATTAATGCCAGTATATCTTGACCTAATTTTTTTGAGAATTATCGCATTTAGGTAGTTTCGAACATAATTGTTATATAGGAAATGCCATATGTGTGGTTATCACTCGATTTTGTCTTTTTCATACACTAAGGTAAAATAGTGAAACAGAGTGTTCCCACCGTGTTTGCCTGGCATAACTTTTGTAATTTACGAGATATGTACATTAAACATTTTAGAGAAAAAGGCCACTCCCATTTTCATAACATTTGAAACCTCTAACACCATTTTGTAGAGCAGAAATTTCCAGCATTTTCGATTTATAATGATTTTGTATTATTGAGTTATAAAATTCATAAAAAAAAAATGGTTTAAAATATTCAAACTTAAACCGTTAATATCTTTTAAAATGTTAGGTTGACGAAAAAATCAAGATGAATTTTTCTAGAGTACGAGTATTCAATTTCCTACAAAATCTATTAAACGAGATATTTCTTCAAGTAGCCGGAAGCGAGATTTGAATTTTTCTATCTGATAATGAGAAAAAAATAGAAAACTGTAAGGCTGAGGACCCTCCCGTTACAATTAAGCGTTCATACTTGCAGAGATTTTTTAGAGGTTTCTAAGAACTTACATCTAAGTGTAGCAAGCGAAAAAAAATCGTTTTTTTTTCATCCTAATGTACTATTGTATGAAAGACAAACCTTGAGAGGTCAATTTGGTTCGTCAACTTTATCAGTTTGAAATACATAATTATGTTTCAATCTGGATTATTTTTAGGTACGAGTATTACAATTACAAGTTAAGTTAAGGTATGAAAATGCTACTTTTTTGATAACGCTGTAACTCATTTTGGAGGTCTGAGAAGTATCCGTATTACGCTGAAACTAGACGCCTTATCACCCTTGTGTTTATGGCCATACTCGTAGTTTTTATAGGGGAATAACTATGTATATGTACAAGCACACTAAGAACAATAAATTGTAACATTTTTCGATCTAATCTCATGACATTCGGATCTGCATAATTCTAAAAGTAGTCGAATTTGAAAATAAAACAAATTCCGCCAAACCATCAACATTGTGCAGAGTTCCTTGAAGTGTGCTTTCTGGTGATTAAAACCCATCAAACACAAAGAGCTTCAGGAAATCGAACAACATTAGCAAATGCTCCTTTGAACCTGTTCTTTGAATTGTTTAACGAAGAGTTACCCTTGAACAACAAGTACTTTCATGTTTAATAATTGGATAGAGGCATTTAATCCGATGACAATGTTTCAAAGTATTCTAGAAACATTTTGATAAGATTTTTGGGGTAATTTATATAAGTTATTTTTTTAGAAGAAAATAAATTCATAATTAGAGAACTCAAATATTTGATTTAGGGCATATACACTTTTGACTAGCAACCCTTGTCGTATTATTCTTGAAAATAATGATGCTTTTGAAAACAAAGTGTGGATAGCAGGAAATTCAAAAATCGTATGTCTTAATAACTCATCTTTTCTTCTAATTTGTTTTCCCTTTTCAAGCACTTAACTGATAATTCACTTTACTTTCATCTATTACTTTTAATATCTTAAAACCGAACAAATATATTAAGTTTGGCAACTAGAAATTGTAAAGGAGATGCGATCTTAATTCCCTAATCTAGCAATATAGTTACAGACTTTGTCAAGTATAGATCTTGAAATGACTTTTTAATTTGGTATAGCCACAATATTTAACGTTATTAAAATATTTTACAATTCTAAACATAAACAATATCGTAGAGTAAAAGTAAACACACGCTTCTAACCCTAAAAGTCGGTACATTCGTATGGGAGCACATATGGAACGCACTTCAAGTAACTAACCAAACATGAATACATCAGTCGAAACTAATGCCAAATGCATTGAAAACTTTGAAACATATTTTTCCAGAGCTTATACACCACCACAAGTACCCGCTGTAAGTTGTGAACCGACATTTTATGTGCCACATCAACAGCCGCACGATCATGTTGTCTATCCCATTCTAACTTCGAGCCTACCATATCCATACGCCTTGCCATATTTTTATTAAAAAACAAAAAAATTCAAAGTAAACGTTTAGAGGCATCATTTGTAAAACTTAATCATATAAAATATTATTAAAAATATTTGTTTGTGTGTGTAATTCTTTTAGGAATGTGTTAAAAAAAATTTCATAAAATCATAAAAATCGCTTATATGCAGTTATTTTTGATTTGAGACCACAAATTTAACAGTTTTAACTACTAACATTTTTAGCGACATCGGTGATGAATGGCCCTGTTCGAGCGCTACAGGAAAAGTGGTTTCAATATTTGCCTTCGTCCTAACGGTATTAACCAGTCGCGTGCTCTCTTAGGTGATTGCAACTCAAACGAAGTATAAGAGAATGGAAGCAGGATGTCAGCTTCTTATAGATCGCAATTTTAGAAATAATTCATGAAGTTAACAACAGAAATAATTTATGAAACACAAAAGTATTGAATTAATTTATTTAAAAAAAAAAGTAAAAAACTATTTTTAACAATATTTATAGGTAAGAATACTAAAAAAATACATAATAAAATAAATTTCGCCATTCGGCACAAATAAATCCAGTTTTATTGAAGAAAAAATAATAATTTTAAATACTTTATTCCACACAGAAATTTATACACTGAGCAAAAAATAGTAAGACTTTTTTCATAATTTATAAATTTTTAATATATTCTTCAAATTCCCGGAATAAATCAGGTGAATACGTTGTTTCCGGCACGATATTGGTTGAAAATTGGGTGGAAAACTCTCGAAGGATCAACGCATAATACTCAAAAAATATTCCATGTTGGCAATTTGGCCGGTCGGAAAGAGTTCAGAATTCAGAAACTGTCAACATAGCCGTGATTTTACACATGTTTTGACGTGTTTTTTCGAACTCAGCTCACCATTGCCACGATATTCGACCGATTGATCGTCTGTTTCCAGGTCGTAAGCATAGATCCAAGACTCATCGCCAGAAATAATACGTTTCATTATATACAGGTAGTCGGAAATCATTGAGTGATTTTGGCACCAATAGTGCTTTCACTTTTCTGAGACCCAAATGATCTTTCAAAATGGTTTTCACTGAGCCTTCCGATATTTCAATGATGCCAGTAAGATCTCAGGTTGTTAATCGTCGGTTCTCAAGCACCAGTTCCTTTTGACGTGTTGATCATCAGTTAATGTTGATGGCCGTCCTGGAAGTGGTTCGTCGTCAACCAGTTTTATCAAGATATCTCAATTTTTACTCAAGTTACAGCTAACACGGAAGGACGGACAATCAGACAGTTACCCGGATTTCAACTCGCCTCTTCATCTAGATCATATATATATGTATATACAACCCTATACCTATCTCGATTAGTTTTAGGTGATACATACAACGCTCTAACTGGATAACTTTATTGTTGCTTTTACATGTAATTTTTCTAAAAAAATACCAGAAGCGAGCAGAAAAATGGTGAATCGAAAATAGCATATAAAGCATTACATTATTCTGTTATCTTTTATAGTATGAACACGACGAAATCGCAAAAAAAAACTACGCATTTTGAGCTGTTAACGAAAGCGATAGGAAATCTGCAGCAATTGTGTTTCGAATCTCTTCCGTATCCACTATATTCTCCGTATCTGGCGCCCACCAACTTTTTTCTGTTCTTAGATCTTTAGAGAATGTGCACTGTAAATAAATTTAGCGACAATGAAGAGCTGTTCGGTGAAAACACGATCAAAGATAAAACATATATTGGAGTTCCGATGAAGCACGCTCTTTACCATACAACTTAAATTAGAACCATGCATAAAAATACAAGTATTATAGTCTACTATAAAATCATCATCTCGAGCAAACTTGTGGGTATTACCTATTCGAAGTAATCGATTACGCGTCTCGAAATAATAAAATTAAGTAAATACCTACATGAGTTCTCAGCAAACGTCATAGTCTTAAAATAAATACGTGTTCTAGTTCGAAAGTACTGGAAAAACTCAATCTCTATTTTATTTAATATTCCCAGCAAGAAAAATACCACAGTTTGATAGTGACACTGCTGGTATTAAGTGAGTAAAAGCATGAACTTTCCCCCATATAATAAATTATATGGCAAACATTTTGTAAAAAAATAATTTAGAACTAGTACTTACATACATGTATGTAAGTAATATAAGCAAATGATTCCAAATAAATTCAATAAGCACCATTTCTTGTGAAGTAGCTTTTCCAACTGGCCTCATTGTGCACTACATAATTTACATAGTAAATAATTGTATTGTGGTGGCGCATATTCAACCAGGACGGAATGCGATTACTATCTATGTCAACCTAAGGTAAATAATTGCCTATTATTTTTTTGGTATTTTCAATACTTCCTACCCTTTCTTTTCTTACACATGGTTACTTGTGGGGGTTTCCAACAAAAATTGTACCGTAACACATTAATTTTTGCTCTCATTATAGGCTGTTGACCACAATGTTGCCGATGTAGCGTGGGTGCAGTGGTTGGACACTTAATATTTATACCGTAGACGCTTACTCTCGTTGGCCTTAGGAGTACTAATTCGAAATTAATAGCATAATTTACACGTTACAATCAAAAGAAAAAAGTGGATCTTAAAGAACAATACTAGAAATGTCACCTTTCAACTTCAATCATTTACTTAGAGAGTTTATAAGTAACAGTTTGAAAATAACGAATCATAGGAGGTAAAGAAGAATTGATTTAGTGGTGTTCATCTCCGTAATAAAAAATTCAGTTGTCTTAAGAAAAATTAGATTTCTATCTATTTTGCGCTAATTGTTCAAATTGATCGTTCCCAACGGACATGGTTTTGTTGTCTAGAGAAGCTGCTGACTTAGCCCACTCGTCTGCTTTTTTATTGCCAAAAATGTTCCCATGATGGAACACAAGTTATGGATAAGTCGAGTTGACCTGCCATTGAGCTTAGCTCCATCTTTGCTTTGTTCACAACGCTGCAGCTGATCTTTGGCAACGACAAGGCTAGTAGTGCCGCCTGGTTGTTTGTGTAAATGGTTACCTTCTGTATTCTCCCGTAGTTGTTCAATAGAACTTCACAGGTCTTCTCTATGCCTATTACTTCCGCTTGGAAGATGCTACCTGAGTTTGATAGACGGAAACATAGAGAGATATCAAGCTTCTCGGTGTATACCCCTGTCCTTACACCGCAACCCATTTTGGACCCGTCGGTATAGATTGAGGTAGAATTCTTCTACAGTGCTAAACCTCTTCTCCATTCGCACCTAGAGGGTATTCTCACCTGGAAGTCCCAATTGAAGTGCAACTTTAAGAGAATATAGTCTGATTTATGTAGATAAACGACAAACGACAAACTCAAAATTTTATGTGTACACGTTCGATATACTTGTATAGAACCAAGAGAAGATATGTATTGATTTAGTAATTTTGGTCACATTATGCCAAACTATGTAGATCACGAAATATCATATATGAATGTTTGTCGATTAATATGTGAGATAAGTAATACGATATTAAGTAAATCAGAAGGATGTAAGCATTTCATTAGAAATAACCTGGGAATAGAGAATGGAAACATTTCATCAATAGGCAGTCAAAGAAAGGAGTGAGGACGTCATTTTCAATATAAAGAGGTTAGCACAAAGTATTGGATCCCGATAATATTTTGGTCAACATTTTCAGATGACAAGAGCACTAACTCCATCAAGATTGATTGCGATTTTTGAGTATGTCAGAGCAAAAAATTTAACAGAAATTAAGCACTTTGTTGCAGACAGATATCACCTATTATAAGTAGTTTCTGAGTTACAACTTTAACGTTTTAGAATACATTTTTTGTATGTTATTTCAGTAGTAGTCGCCATTCGATTCTACCTAGACGCAGTACCAATGTTATCAAGTTATATTATCAACGGACTGACAGACATCCAGAAAGAAATTATCTCGTCATCTTGATCACTTCGATATATGTATATAACCCTATATCTATCTCGATTTGTTTTAGATGTCAGAAGCAACAGTTAATTAAACCAAATTTGTATAATTTGTGCAAAATATTGCGAGAACAAGTAACAAATCAATCGAAAAATCCTCCGCCGGACATATAAAGGGCTCTACTAGAATTAAATACATATAGTTTTTTGTTAATACAAATCTTCAAAAGGCGAGTGACAGCTGTCGCATCATTAGATTGTGAATTATATCATTTTGAGTGAAGCAACTTTTGTTTTTCTAAAAAAAATGGATAAAAAGAATTTCGCGGCTTGATAAAAATAGCTTTTTGAAGGGAAAAATACAGTTGAAGCAAAAACTTTGCTTGATGACGACTTTCCGGACACTGCCCCAATCAATTAACAAGAATCGGTATGCTAAGAGATTGTTACCGACGAAAACATCAAAAAAACCACAAAATAGCTTTGGATGACCGTTAAGTGAAGTTGTTCGAGATAGTAGGCACTTTAAAGATATCACCAGAATTTTTATATCTTATCATTCACCAATATTGTATATAGTATGAAACATGGGTCCATAATTTCACTCCGAAGTCCAATTGGCAGTCATCCGAGTGGACTGCACACGATGAACTCGCTCCAAAGCGTGGAAAACGCAACAGTCGGCTGGCAAAGTTATGGCGACTGTATTTTAGGATACGCATGGAATAATTTTTATTGACTACCTTGAAAAAGAAACGAAAGCTATTTTTATTATATTTTATATATTACATATTGTTATTGGACCGTTTGAAGGACGAAAGCGCCGAAAAACGGACGCATTTGAAAAAAAGCGCTGTTACACCTAGACAATACACGGTGTCACAAGTCAGTGAAAACCATGGAAAAAATCCATTAATTGGACTTCGAATTGCTTCCGCATCTGCCGAATTCTGCAGATCTGGGATCTGGAAGAGATCATCGCCGATAATGAGGCTTATTTTGAAGCAAAGGACAAATAGTACTACAAAAATGGTATCGAAAAGTTGGAGGGTTACTAAAATAAGTGTATCACCCTTGAAGGGAACTATGTAGTCAACATAGCAAAAATATATTATAAAATACATAGCATTTGGCAAAAAAATGTGTTTTCCTATGATAGGCCGAGGACTTTTCCATTGACCTGTGAAGTGACTTATATTAAACACTGCTAAAAATTATCCTAACTCTGGCAACTTGGAATGTAATATGCTTTGGCTTGCCAAAAATTTTTAATGAATTTGGAGGCGACCATTATTAAGTAGGTGGTACGATGGTTGCCGCCTCTTCTTTATGGAAATTTTAATATTGCATATTTTATGCTTGCTAATCTTAAGCAAAATTACAAACCGGAAATAGCAGGAAATCACTTAAACGCCTTAATGCTTCTTAGAATAAAGTGTTTCCTGTGTAAAACAGATAAAATAGGACATTCGAACCATAAAAACAATGACCTAAAAAAATATTCAAACGTAGATATAATATATATACTCTTACATGCTAATAAACGATAATAAATAGGGCTATTATTTCAGCAAATTGATTTAATTCCAACTAAATGAGTTTGACCAAGTTCGCTTAAAATGTCAATAAATTGCGAGTATTCTCAAGTTTTCTTAATATATTTCACATGCCATAAGGAATAAGAGTAAGTACATGGTTCATGCATCTATATATATGTACATATGTATGTAAATAGGTACTCATATAAAAGAAAAATTATTTAGAGCACTTTCTCGAGCGCTTTCAATAAATATTGATTTTCTTTGCTGCCTCGTACAATATAAGCATGTACAGGTATGTACATGTATGTATATCATACATTTGATGAATACACCGAGTCGTATTGCGTGATTTCTATGGTCACATAAAGTGTCAAGAAACTTGTGGGTAATGTGCCGGATTTCACGGCGCACTCAAATGCCTTCCCTCTCTCGGCCAAATCAAGCTTCAAATGCAAATTTCCATGGGCTCCGTATGCGATTTATGCCAGTAATTAAGGTTATATGTTTTGGCATTTCAGGTATTGCCAGGAGCAACGAGAATGTAACCAAAAAATTTATGTATAGTTATTTACAGTTAATTACTCAAAGTTATATATCTTGCGTTGCGTCGGGTCAGGCTACATTCGCATGCCTTAATGTACATAACTTTCGTTGAATCAGAGGACAATTTATTGCGAAGCAAAACATTTTTTTCCGAGTAATTAATAAAGCATACCGTATGAGTACCTGAAAGGTGTGAGTTTGTGAATAAAATTTGTCAAAATAATGAGAAAATTATTTAAATGGTACATCAGTATATGTGACCTGGTCTACGAAAAGGGAGCTAACGTGCGAAAACTAGTTTTCTGGGAAAAGCTGTTAAAAATAATCGTCAGTTTCTCGTTATCTCATTAATTGTTCTCCTTTTTTTTGACACCTAAGCCCCCTTTCCGTAGACCAGGTCACATATGATATAAAAATGCAAACCATATAATTTTATCACCGTCTAGTAGTCTCGCGCGACTACTACTAGTTAGACTTTGGGCTAAAATGGCAACCGAAGCGAAGTTTAAAATTTAAAATTATATTTTCACTCTGAAGCATTAAGTCTAATTTTTATTTAAAAACCATCCAAAAATTTCCAGGGTAAAATTTCTAGCCAGTTCAGTCAGGAAAAAAATTATTTATCCCATCCTTTACAAGTAGTCGACTACCTAATCGCCTTAGCGAGAATTTTTCTACAGCGCTGGAGGCGAAAAATACATATTCAGTGTTTTGAACCATTGGGTTTCGAAAAATGCAAAAGAACAGCTGGTACGATGAGGAGTGTCGTGTCGCACTGGAGAGAAAAGAGACTGCCTACCTCGCAACGTTACAAACGAACACAACACCTGCGGGAAAGATAGATACCGAGAATTGAAGACGGAAGGGAGACGCATTTTCAGACAAAAAAGAGGTGGGCCGCGTGAACACGAAGAGCTTGACAAGCTGGCCGACAGGGGTAATGTCCCAAAATTCTACGGAAAGATGCAGCGGCTAAAAGAAAACTTCAACACCGCAGCATACTCTAATAGAATCCTCAGAGGTGATCTAGGTGATGCCCAGAGCATACTGAAATTAAGGAAGGAACACTTCTCCAGCCTGCGAAATGGTAGTGATAACATAACACCAGGAGATGGTGAACCCGATTTCCCATGATAAAGTTCGAACAGCAATTACCCGTCTGAAAAACAACAATGTGGCGGGGGCTGATGGATTGCCGACCGAGTGTGCTCTGCCCAAACCACAAAAAGGGAGACCCCACAATCTGCGTCAAATGTCGTGGGATTAGCCTCCTCAACATCGCATAAAAGGTTCTATCGAGCGCACTTTCTGAAAGGTTAAAGCCCATCGTCAAATAACTGATTGGACTTTATCAGTGTGGCTTTAGGCGTAGAAAATCAACAACTGACAAGATATTTGCCATGTGCCAAATCTTGGATAAAACCCGTGAAAAAAAGATCGGCACCCAACACCTCTTCGTCAATTTCAAAGCTGCTTTTGAGTATTCGCCGGTGCAAGCAGATGAAGAGGAAGATCTCCACTCTGTTGGAAAGACCAGGTGGATAAGGACCAGGCTACATTTAGAATCTCCAATTGGCGCCAAAAAGCGAAAAGGAAGAACGGCTACATATACATATATACATATATATCAGAGTGACGAGCTAAAGCGATTTAGTCTGTTCGTCCGTCCGTCCGTCCGTCTGAATACCCCTCTATCTGTATGTACGCGAACTAATCCCTCAGTTTTTTACATATCGATCTGAAATTTTTTGAATATTCTCATTTGTCGGAAAAGCCAATATCTCACCAACTGAATGATCAAAAACAAGTTAAAATTTCTTTATTTAAATCACGAAAATTGACATGGACCAATCTTTAAGTCATCTATACAATCCCCGAAGAAATTGTTCAGATCGAATCACTACAGCATATAAGTACCTTACAAAGATACAAACTAACTGATTCAAATCAAGTTCTTGTAAGAAAACTTGAATTTTGTTTCAGTTCTTTTTGGGTTTTAAATTGGCACGATTCCTAACTTAAGTTAAACTTCACTGAGACTAATGTAGAAAGGAAAGTTAAAGTAAAGTCACAATATTTCCTCAGTAATTTCAAAGTTTATCAACTTCTAGTAGTATGTTTGATAAAGTCCATCGAGTTCCATATAGGATCTAGTATGCCCATGAAACCTGAAAAAAAATTCAAATGCTTTTGGCGCTTTGAAACAACCGTAAAATAATTTTTAGGTAACTTCTGCCTTCCACCATCTCGTTTGGTTATATTTTAGTCACTTTATATACCCCTTCCACACCTTCAATTGGTATCGAACTATTATTAGCACAATATTCGATGAGTGCAATGACATGTTGGCCTATAACGAGAACGAAACGAGCTTATGCCGCTTTAACTTATCAGAATTAATGCCATCATGAGACTTACGGCTTTGTAACGAATTTCTTAAGTCGCTACATACCGACAACAGCGAAATGTACATACGTCACACGCAACATCGACAAGCAACAGCGTCGGTCGCATAAAGTCAAACTGTCGATTAAAGTGGGCTACGGAGCAGCAACACACAAGGGGTTGCGGTCGCCTAACACAATACATGGAAACTTCGCGTATATATGATGTATGCGATGGTGAAAGAGAAAATGGAACAGCAGGGTAAGACCTACACCACCGGAAACTGGTGCCCATTGAACTCTATTGTTAAACTTTGTATCGCCGGTGGTGGCGGTAAATGCTATGACCAAAGCTGTGTAGTTTGGCACATAGGTGTTTCCAAAAGTAAAAACTAAAAGTAAATAGGAATAAGGAGGAGAAGAGGAGGGATGAAGGAAAATGTGTATGAAAAAGAAACTAGTGTGCTAAATAGGGGGCAGCCAACATAAGACGACAACAAAACCTAAAACACTTAAGCGGTATGCGGCCACGTTGAGCGGGTGGCGCTACTTACTCGTCGGACGGATCGGGTATATGTATGAAGATTTCTCGGCACTTTTACTTTCACTGCGCCCACACTACCAGCCGTTCGTGGAACTGTAATCAAGGCATACGATGGTAAGGTTCGGTACTCGTGCAACCCAATTGACGAATTAGAAAGCAAATAGTTAACATTAATGAAGCTAACTGCGGACTTCACTACTAAGAATACCCTCCAACCGTCCAAGCAACTAAGGCATACAGCTCATGCAAGCGTCCAAAACCAGAGCGCGTCAAATGGGAGCATGTGCTGTACTCATTTGTTGCTATTTTAGCCACACTGTCGCTTGTGCGCCTAAAAGCACTACAGCTTTGTTGGTGAAGTCTGCGACCAAGCAGTGGTCAGTTCATTCTGAACCGCCTAATTGAACGGACGTGATTGCGCAAACGAAGTACTAGTTCGACCACAACATTTAACCGTTAAATGTTGCTTGCGGCGAACGTGTGTTTGAATAAAGCTGTAAATACAATAACAACACACTAAGTGCATTTAATTAACAAATAAAAAATATTTTTTAGAAAAAATACTGTGTGCCTGTGCGTTAGCATTAGTAGATAAAAATCTGCTGCTGAGTTGAGAAACTTCACACATTGCTATCCTTCTTCCCTATTGTTGCACTTCCGGTGGTAAATGAATTTCAAAATGCGTACTTGCGGCATGAGTTTGGTCAAGTACATACTATTCGCCTTTAATATCATTTTTGCGGTAAGTAAATGTTATTGTTAATTAACTAGTTCATAAGCAAGCATAATAGGCAAATCGACAAGGCAGTCGAGTATACTCAATACTCCACGCTTTAATTAATAACTGTCATTCAAAGTAAATATTTATTGATGAAGGGGAATGTCCTGTACGCATGTGTGTATGTTTATGTAAACCACGATGAGTGGTTATGTGCAGCGGTGCACGTCATTAATTTACTGTACATATTTGTGATTAACACTAACAGGACATTAAGGGCAACAACAACGTTTTTTAGCATTTTAACCAAACTACTAGCTGATTCATTCAATTTCGTACAGATTTCTAACTTGATAAAATTAAAATAATTACCTTAATCAATGACAGGAATATTTTTTCATAGTATTTACAATCTGTCGTGTGACAATACGCAAATGTGAATGGACAATGCAGGAGAATTTCAAAGATTGTCCTTATGCTAGCCTTTATATCCGCAGGATATGCAAGAAAAAAGAACAAATATATGACAACATTATATAAAATAATTAAAAACAATCCTTCAGAACAATTTAGGGGAAAAACAGTCTTTTTAAAAAAAAAAATTTCTCATATAAAAATCTATATATATAAAAACAAAAAAAAAACTATATTTATTTTCTTAATATTAGTTTATTGCTCCAAACATGCACTTTTAACAAAGAAATTTTGAAATTTTTGAAAAAAAATATTTTAACTCGACTATTACGACGCTATTTCCGGTGACCCCTCGGAAAAGAAGGTGCGCCCGCGTTGGCAGGATAACTCCTTACAGGATCATCAAAAGTGAAAAAATACGTGTTTTAGTTAAAACCTTAACTTAGAACTTGGACGAAGGGAAAAACACTGAAAATTTAATTTTTGGCAGACATTTTTACAAAAAAATTAAAATTTCAGTGAAAATTTCGCGACATTTTTTCAAATATTTCTAATCGAAAAAAGTCCTTCGTCCAAGTCTTTAAGAATTGTATCTCATAGGCCTGTGTAAAATTTCCTGACAAACGGTTGAGTAGTTCTCGAGAAATCTTACAGACCGACTTCAACAACAACGTTTCGAGAAAAACGCGTTTAAAGACGGCGCACTTAGTCTAGCTAGCCTCGAGCGCACAAGTTCTCAAGGCTGTATCTCCGAAACTTTTACTCAGATCAACTCGAAAATTTAGGACAATATTTCAGAGCTGTTGAAGAATTTAATAAGACAATAAAATATTTTGAAACCCGTAAACCCATGTAACTCTTTAAGAGTGTATTCTGAAGAAAAAATATTAAAAAACTCTCGATTTACATGTCTTCTCTGACGGCGCTAAAGAAAGGTCCCCCTTTAGAGGTCACAGCACAAGCGCGCGGCGCGACATAATGCGCTCATCAGAAGTTTCCTTCAATAAATTGATTGTTACGTTGGCTGTATGATATATGGCGCCGCTTAGTTGGAACCAAATATCGCCCACATCAAACTCCTCCAATTCAACTAAGAAAAAGTCATTAATAATTGCTCTAATGTGTTCCCATTGAATGTAGCATTATGACCGGCAAATGAAATGGCAAATCAAACTGAGTATAACTCAAGTAACAGCTGCCCCAAAAAAGTATGGCCTCATTGAAACCCACCAGAAAAAACTATTGATTAGAGGTTTCAGAGATCACCTTGCCATTGTAGCTAAAGTTCTTTCCGGAACACATGCTCTAAAAATCTAAAGACAAACAGTCGCTGGTGGACTTCGAATTTGTCAAACATTTGTAAACATGGCAGATACGAAAAAATATTTTGGCCCAATTAATGCAATATTGTCATATTTTCATTTATTCATGATACTGTACTTTCCTTTGTCAAACCACGATGCAAGAATTCGAGTTTAGTACGATTTAAAAACTTGTTGTTTTGAATTTTATTTGAAGTTTCGCATTCCTAAATATTCATTAAAAATATGTTTAAAAGGTTCTCAAAGTGTCAAGAGCTAAATTTTACACTCATCAGATCGTTTTGTGAATGTTTCCCCCCACCCCATATGTATCAGTTCTATATAAAATCACACATATTTAAAAATTTAGCATTAAACCAAATAATTTGAATCAAATTCTCAAAAACAGTATCAAAAGCATGAAATTTAGAAAATATATTTTTTAGATATAGTGTATTTATAACTGTGATTAAAAACGGAATCAATATATTTTTTAAATTGGTACAACATTTGTTATGTTCGTGTGAAGTTTGATCGCCATATGTCAATTACGGAAAGGTTGTTCTGGAAATGTTTACCATAAAAAATGTTAATTCCAATGAAATTACGGTTTTGTAATCGTTAAAATTGTTGCAGAAGTGTCTTGGGATTCCACTTTATCACGAACATAATTATTTGAGTGACACAAAGCATCGAAGTCATCGAAAACTTTCCACATGCGTGTCGTCCATCCGCCTCTGTTACATTCTTATGACCCAAACAAACTACATATATTTTTGAATTTAAAATATTTATTTTTCCTTTTTAAATTAACTTAATATCGTATAAAAACCCTAATTTTCAATCAAAACATCTCAAGTCAAAATACCAAATTTTTTTGTCCTATAAGGAATAGAATGGAATTTGATAGTGATTTACCTATAAAAAAACCAGACAGTCAATTGTTAAAAGATGTTCAAAACACTTAATGTCTTAAAAATAAATTAATAATACTTTTTTAGGTTTTTTAAAGCATGGAACAGAGTTTTTCAAAACGACGCTACAAAAGTTGACCGATAGGGACAGCAAACGACGCCATACTTTTTCCCGCCCTTTTGACAGATCTCTTTGGTAAGGTTTGACATTTCATCATGGAAAGATATACGTTCATACAACTAATCGAAATTATTAAATTTAATACCGAAATTCGGAGTCAGTGGCTTCAGCTTTAAGAGCGCTATGTCCAATTTATGGTCGTCATAATCGTCCTGTCAGATCAACCATTAAGAGTCTAGTGGAAAAATGTGAATTCACAGGCACAATACAAAATGTTCCTTTGCTAGTGAGACAAAGAGAGTGTAGTGTCGAGAATACTGCTGTGGCTAGCACATCAATGAAGGAAGACTCACATCAATCTCATACACGTCGTTCTCAAGCGTTGGGCATCTCTGTGACATCTTTGTGGCGAATTTTGCGAAAAGATCTTGGCCTACATCCTTACAAAATCAAATTGACGTAAGAACTGAAACCGCCTGCCTACCAGAATCGTCGTATGTTCGTGAAATTATCCTGATTTAAATCGAAAAATCATCTTCAACATCGAGGATCATTTCTGGCTGAATGGCTTCGTCAATAAGCACAATATGTATTATTGGTCAGGCAGCAATCCACACGTACTCCATCTCCATAAGTCACCATTGCAACCCGAAAAACCCATACTTCTTCTGCGGCGATCAAGACCGGCACGTTACTGTGAATGGGAATCGCCACCGCTCAATCATAACCGAATATTTTTGGCCCGAATTAGGTGATATGGACTTGGATAATAAACAGTTCCAACAGGACGGCTCCACAAGCCACACATCGAATGTCACAATCGATTTATTGAAAACCAAGTTTGGTGAACGTGTTATTCCACGAAATGGCCCAGTCAATTAGCCTCCTTTGTCGTGCGATTTGACGCCGTTAGACTATTTCCTGTCGGGGTGCGTCAAGTCTATGGTACATACATACATACTATATGCCAACAAGCCAGCGACGATTGATGAACTTCGTCTTGAAACCGGCAAAAATTGGGTTCAGTGTCTGGGCTTCTGCAAGCGTTCCCGTGGTGGCTATGCAAACGAAATCGAGTTCCATACATAATGGCATCGAATGTCTTTTCACAGGAATAATTCATTCATTGACTTTTCAACTTTTGTAGCGCTGTTATTAATATGTTGAACTGTAAAAAGAACTACTATCTCTAAACAAGAAAAAATGCTAACTTCGTCTGCAACGAAACTTTAACCCCTTGACGTATTTCCGCGAGCCTGGCTCGTGGTGTGTAGAAGTGTACATTTGATGAAATCTCCCGTTATTTTCAGCTAATAATGTAAACAAAAAACATTGTTGCAGTTGAGTGCATTAACTACTGCAGATCAGTTGTGTAATTATCCATATTTTTTGTTACGCAGTAAAAATAAATAAAATTCGTTTCGTTTTGCGACAGTTCGTAAGCATCAAAACTGGTTTGTTTAGTGCAAGTTGCGTGCGAACAGTTGGAAGCGAATTTTGTTGCGCTAATTGATACGTCAAGGAGTTAATACCATTCACAAGTAAATTTTTTATAGCAGGAGATCTTAAACTTAATTTTGATCGGTCAATTTGTATCTCAGCTATATACTATAGTGGTGCGATCAGAAAAAATGTGCGGAGATTAGGCTTTGGGTAATAAATCAGGAGAAATTTCGTGAATATATCCTGCCAAATAAAGAAGTTTTCCTAACAAGGACTTGATTTTCAGTTCTATTGTAGCTATATCGTATAGAGAGCCGATACCGGCGATTCCAAAGAAATAGGCAATTTCATGGCAAAAAGAACCAGAGCAAATTTTCAGTTCGATACCGCAAAAATTAAGAGACTAGCTCGCTTATATACAGGCGGACATGGTTAAATCGACATAACTCGTTCCGTGGCAAACTAAGTGCACCCTGTTTAGGGTATAGTACGAGTATATAGGATAAAGTAATGGATAAATTGTAATTACTTGCTTAAATAAAAATATATATGTAAGTATAATATTTATATAAAAAAGTATGTAAGTAAAAGTACAGGGGCCAATTAGAAAAGCACACTATGTACATAACTATGTATGTACTTATGTATGTACACATTTCTGCTGTATGCAATGTGCATGATTTTTTTATGACATGCCTTAACTTTGACATTAGAAGCCTCGTCAAAACTAACTGCGCCATATATTACGGAAATTTGTTGTAATAAGAGTTTGGATTTGAGATAAACACGAATAATAAAGCGCGCAATAACGGTCACTAGCAATTGGGCACTGGCGCAAAGCCAACGCAAATTCAGTTGGACCTTTCATGCGGCACCAACGAACATTTATCGCAAATTCTAATCTGACATTGAACTAACCTTTCAAGCGCAGTTCGTTAGTGAGTACTTTGCCTTATGAGCATTTAAATATTTCATAAGAAAAACTATTTTATTTTTTTTGCCTTTATTGCCACATACGCCCAGGCAAATAATTGACGTTGCTGATCAATAACAAATCCATTTGAATAACAGTACATTAGTTGCAACGATTTTTATCGAATTATTTGATATTCATTTACAGATATCGGGGCTCGGTATTTTAATAGCCGGTGCGGTTGTCCTTGCCGATGTCAACCAATTCAGTCACTTTGTCGAAGGTAGAGTGACGGCGCCACCCATTGTGCTGATTGTGACCGGTTTAATCATATTCCTAATTGCATCACTGGGTTGTTTTGGCGCCATTAAGGAGTCGCCAACACTACTGCTCACCGTAAGTGATTTATTAATTGAATTTATTTTTCTCCCTCACACTCGCTCTCTCTCTCAGTATGCCGTGCTGCTCGCCATCATCTTCATTGTTGAGTTAGCCGTGGGCATTGCCGCGGCTGTTTTCAAGGCGGACCTGGAAATGATGCTAAAGAACTCACTGCAAGAATCTATAAAACGTTCAAATCATGAGGATATGATGGCTTGGGATAATGTACAGCGAAAGTTGATGTGTTGCGGTGTCGACAACCCAGCCGATTGGCGTACACTTAGCCTCAATAAAACGCTGCCGGCCAGCTGCTGTCGCGAAAAATACATTGATGAAGCCGTTGGACACTGCACTGAGTCGTTGGCGTTAGGCGTTGATAAATATTTTCAGGTGAATACATACAGAGTTAAAAACAAAATTTAATGTTCAAAATTGTTTTTTTTTTTCACTTAACAGGAGGGTTGCGTGGGCAAACTTAGGGAGCGAATCGATAAGAACGCCGTCATTTTAATTGGTGTGGGCATTGGTATTGCCTTCATACAAATACTGGGCATTATACTGGCATGCTACCTGGCTTCCACAATACGTCACGAACGCATGAAGTAAATATGAGGCAAACGAGGTTAGTCAATTAGACGTGGTTAAGCTGCCGTTTGTATATAAAATTAAGTTCTATTGAATTGAGGTCACCAAAGACTTTAGCAAGTCATAAGGTATTGAATGTGTGATTTTATGTGTGTTTTAGAACTTTCAACAGAAGCAACGGTTTCGATTTAAATAGTGGAAATTTAGACAACTACTATATGTTTTCAAAAACTATACAACAACATTTTTGTCGGTTTAAGAATCCAAAGGATTGCACTTTAAGTTTAAGTTTGAATATATTCATACAAATAAATTTCATTGGAAAAAATAACGAATTTAAGGCTGCTTTCATAATGTCGGGTTACCAGCGTTTCTGTCCAGTTAATAGAGTTGTCCGCTTAATAGATTGTACTCAATAAATGTCAACAATGTGCATGGTTAATGGAGATGTCCGCTTAATAGGGCGTCCATTTAAGAGAGCTTTAACTGTATTCTTTACTTATGAATTGTTTTAACTATTCTATCTTTTAAGTTGGCTCGAACTGGACACTTTGTGTTAAATTTTACTAAAATCGGTTCAGTAGTTTAGGAGTCCATCGCGGACAAACAACGTGACACGTGCTTTTTATATGTACATATATAAAAATTAAATTCACTTTTATTTTATTTCATTTTATTTTAGGTACTAATTGCAAAATTGAAGAAGGTACCAAAAACACGAATATCACCAACAAAGCAACTAATCATAAGCAATACTCATCTCTACAGCAATAACAAAAAGGACAAATCATCAATTCCAAATCATATCTATATGTAAACTTATGTAGATATTTACAAACAGCGGTGTAGCGATAACATTAAAGATTACGGATCATCTTTGTGCAGCCATTGTGAGGTTCCACTTATTTCAGTGTTTGTTTTCACTTTCAGATATTCAAAAATCACCGTCCACAATTATTCTAAAAACTACTTAATATACAAAATATGATAAAGAAGTGCTTATAAATGTATTGTTGCTTTTTATATGTTAAATAAATAAATAAATTTCTTAAATAACCACAACGAATAATTTTTTCTTCTTACAAGAGAAAATACGGGATTTTAAACGGTTAAGAGCTTTCAAACCGGAGGTAGTGTTGTCATCAAGAAGGTACTTGAGGTTGTACCGGAAATTTATATTGGGAAACACTGCTATTGTTCCTACTACTGTGCATAGAACTGATGCGAGGATTAATCAATTAAAATTTTACATAAACGGAAAGTTGCAAAGTATTTATTTTCGAAAAATTCCTACAAATGCATGTCTGGAGTCGAGGTCTAATATATTTAATAATAAAATAATCAATACGCAATAATTTCGGAAATAGTTTTTCATAAGATTTAAATTTTGCCGATTTTTTAACTGTCCGTTCCGATTCCATTTCACATTTTGTTATAAAGCTATTCAGTGACATCTAACGTGTTTTATGTGTAACTTTAGCAGCGTACATTCAGTCGGTGCTAAAATATCAATATGTGCGCGGGCGCCAAACAGCTGATTTTGGAAAAATTATAAATAAAGAAATTGGACAAATTCTGCCAAAAAAGGATTAGCTTAAGTGAATATTAATATGCCTGCGTGAAGTATAACTTTAAATAGCATACAAAGATATGCAACTGCTTTCTCGTATTTAAATGCCAAATTAGTGCATATGTAGGAGAAATGGAACCGAGCAATGTAATTGAAGTCATCTGACAACTCTCGGTATCTTTGGCAAAATGTGTGGTTGAATTCATACGTACATGAATTTTTAAATGTTTATCTTCTGATGATGATGACTATGTACTTTTTGAAATTATATCTTCAGATTTTACATAAGAATTTCGATTGTATGCGCAAACCAGCTTATGAAACCTAAATAATGCAGGATAAAATGCAACGAATAAATTATAGGATCAGTGCTTGTTATTCTTTAACTAGGAACGTCGATGTATGTATGTACATACATATATGTAAAGCAATTACACACAAAATTGGATTAACCTCATAGCCAGGAAGAGTTGCTGGAAATCCAGGATTTTGTTAAACGTGCGGTATTTTAAATTCACTATGTGTTATTTATTTAAATAGAATTTAGTATTATATGTAAATTAGCATAGACATTTTAAACAATAGAAGAAGAAAACTTAATAAATTAAGTCTAGCACTTACCGGACATACATATGCATGTATATATGAAGGATTTCGTTTCCACGATGCAGCGAGAATAGAAGCAACAGCCGACGAAGTGTGCAGATTTTCCGTGGGAAGAATTTTTTTTATAAATACATTTTCATTTATTTACTTGTTTAACATAATAATACATATGTATACTATTTTCACAACCACTTCACATATTCCTTCAAATATTCTTTTAATTAAGAGAAAACACCACACACAAAGCCTTCCCCAATACGCAGCCATTGGCCGACACATTGTAAAATGATTTCGTGTTAAAAATTTTATTTATTTTTTTATAAAAGCACTTTCAACGGCTGGGATTTAGATTAGCATCCCCGGATTTCGGGGATAAAATGGGTGTCACTGGAAAGGTGGCGTGGCTGGGATTTAGATTAGCATCCCCGGATTTCGGGGATAAAATGGGTGTCACTGGAAAGGTGGCGTTCTCCAGATCACGAAAATATATACATTTAGTTGCCGCTGACTTATAGTTTTTAAGATATTTGCATTTAAAGTTGAAAAATTGACAAACTAAATGTATATATTTTCGTGATCTGGAGAACGCCACCTTTCCAGTGACACCCATTTTATCCCCGAAATCCGGGGATGCTAATCTAAATTTTACCCCTTTCAACTTCCTTAACATAATATAATACTATTTTCACAACCACTTCACATCGTTCTTCAACTAAGAGAAAATTACACACAAAACACATTAAGACGCCATTTGCACAAAGCACACATTATAAAATGACGGAGTGTGCAGCAATTTCATTTGAAGAATTATATTTATTTTTTATAGAAAGACATTAATTTATTTACTTTTTAACATAATAATAAACTATTTTCACAAACACTCCACACCTTCCTTCAATTAGGAGAAAATTACACACAACACACAAAGCCTTCCGCACTTTGCAGCCATTTGCACAGCGACACGTTATAACATTTTTCTTCGCACATTCACATATTGGCACATATGTGCACTATTCTTGATTTCACTTACTAATATTAAACAATAAATAATTTAAAAACCTTCTTTGAAATCACTTTAGAATAAATTCAATTTATTAAATGTAAACTCACATCGAACAATTTCACCGACGCGCGAAAGTACCGTTTGAATCTAGTGAAGTAAAGAATGCACTAGTGTTGCAATAACAACAGATATTTACATAGAACCGGATATCCATTTTTTTTCGAGTTAAACGGATATGGTTACTCAAACATTCGGTTTTGAACCGGATGTTCTTAAATAAATTTGTATAATATGCAATAATTTTTTAAGCGACTGTCAGCATCTACTGTATAAATCTGACTCTATGAATATATAAACGATTTATTGTTATTTTCAACACAAAATTCAAAAATAGTTACAGATACTTTTAATATTGTACCGAATACACAATTGCTTAAGAACGCTTGTGGTGACATCTTCAGCAATTTATTGCCAACGTAGTGGTGCATTCAGTGAATGCAAAGGCATGCTTCGCGCCGAACAGCTGATCCTAAAATCACAACATAAGTAAACTGGCGCATTATACAACTTAAACTTAATAAAAATTGCTTAAAAATGAGTGCTGAAACTAAAGTAAAATATTTATGGGATTGTGCAAAAGCTTTGGAGTCCGATAACCACACAAAAAAATTACTAAAATCTTATTTTATGACAAACTGTCGCAAGCTTGCAAAAGCTAACATTTCTCTACCAAAGGACAAGTTCTCTCAAAACACAATGTGCCCCCGTTGCTCCAGTAAATGGAGTGAAACAAATTATAAGATGTTTTTAAAGCCGCAACAAATTGCCTATTCCACTAAAGCAAAAAAGCAAATCGAGAAATTAAATGAAGCAAAAACTAGCATCGAAAAAAGAAGAGCACTGACCAGGAAACAACGCAAGAGGGCCAAATGGTTACAGAAGCGCGTTCTGAGCAGTGTGGTGAGTAACCAATGAAATCATAATTATGCATACAAAATCACCTTTTATAAATATAATATTCCAGGTTATTGAATGCGAACTCTGCCAACATAAGACCTCAATAAAACTGGAGAAACCTGGTAAAACAGAAAATGATAGCGAAAATAAAGACAATACAGATTTAGAAGAAACCGCAGCTCCCGAATCAATTACAACCACACTAGTTAATGCAAAAAAGAAAAAGAAGAAAACCAAGGATAAAACAGCTGGACTGAAACTTGACAAAAGCAAAAATTTAACAAAACTAAATGACAAAATGCAAATTAAACCTAGTATACTTAAGCAAAAAGTACCAACAGCTACTAACACATCAAAGCCACAGCCAAGTAATAAAGTTGCGGCTAAAATAAATCCTTCAAATAAAGCAACAACTAAACCCACCACCAATCTTAGTCAGCCCCTCAAAGTTAAAAAACAAAAACTGAAAAAAGCTAAACCTACGAATATAGCAACAAAGGCGGTACAATCTAAAACACAGCAACAAAATTCACTACTACAACTGGCAACTTTACTAAAATCCCAAACTGCAACTAAATCTGCCGTCAATGCGACGCAGAAGAGATTGGAATCGTTACTGAAATAGGTACCTCAAGTAGAAAGTAGTATAATTATAGTCATTAAACTAGTAAATATATAGTAGATAAATGTATCATATTTGTATTTTTATACAAAATTATAGTTTTAGAAAAATTTAAAAGTAATTACAAACAGAAAAAGTAATTAATCTTATTTACATCTCTACTTTTGCGACTAAACAAAAAAAAAACTTTTATTTAATGAAAGCATTTTTTTTATTATTTGAATGAATTTTAGCACGAAATATACTGAAATCCCTTTTTCTTATGTTTCGGCTTACTGGATTACGCTCCATTAATGCAACATCAGATATTTGTCTATGATCATAGTCCTTTACTATTTATTTACAATTTTTATACCTTGCACAGGGTATATTAAGTTACCACCGAAGTTTGCAACACACAGAAGGAAACTTCGGAGACCATATAAAATATATACATACAAGTATAGAATGCAATCGAAAAAAGACGAGGTGTGCACCGTAACCTTGGGTCTATTATGCCCTCTCCTCCATTACATGTATTCTCAAAGCCCCACACTGACGAATTCCAGGAACTTTCTTGGCTCTATCGAGGTTATTGATCAATGTAAATCCAGTCCTTGTATAGAATACTTTTTTATCCCCAAAGGTATTGCTTAAATTGGACTGCTGCAGCTTATAGCTATCATGCAAGCTGATCCATCAAAGATAAGTGTCTCTTTAAACCCTGTTTTACACCTGTGAAGGGTATTGTGGTTAGCTTCAGTGCAGCTGAAGTAAACATTTTTTTTTCTTTTTTATATACCAAAATATTATATAATATGTACATATGTATGTAATCAATATTGCAAACATACATACATACAGAAAATACTGTTTTAAAGTCTTCTTCAAAACGATTCGATTAGCGAACAGTGTTAATGAAGTTTTTAAGTAATTATATAAAGAGGAAGACCAAACTCCAATGCGAATTGCGGTTTATTCGACACGAAAAATATCTGTAACTCCACATATGAATAAGTATACATTTGTATGTATGTACATATGTTTATATTTTGAAAAACAAAAAGAAGAAAATAAAATCAACGTGAACACGCAAAAAACCTGTTGTTAGGCAACTACTATTGACAGCAGACATAGACATATACATACTTAATAGGTAAAGTGTCTTGGTGATGGAGTCGGGGAGACAATAAACCACTTGGTCTTTGGCCAGTAAACCAAGCAGCTGCATGTGGCACGCTCACATGTAAGCAAACATAAATATATTGCAGACATTCTCTGGTCAAAGCAATCAATGAGCCAAAGTCAAGGCTGCAGAACGAGAACTTTGAGTCTAAGAACAACAATAAAGCGCTGTAGAAAGTGCGGATATGCCCATGTGTGTGAATGTTTATATTTGCTAACTGCAAATATACACAACTCCGCTCTATGGAGCTTTACTTTGTACCTGTTTCTACAATACACTAATAGACATTTAATATTGTTGTTGTTCCTCTGTGAGAAATCGAGATACGGCCATATTTTGCAATCAAAGACATCAAACTCGGCTATAAGAATTTTCCAATGAAAATTTGCCCATTAACCATTCTTTTAACCGTTTGCGTCTTGTATGTAATAGGCCAATGGAGTTTCTGTGTGAAAGTTGATAACTGGTCTACATGCGTAGATTTACATATGTTTATGATTGTTCGTATGTACATATGTTTTTATTTATTTAACGGCATTTGCGAGAGATTTAAATATGTTTGCCTTAGGGTAGATCAACAAGTGCATACATATTTATGTATACATACATACATATATATGTACGTTAAAGGTAAATATTAAAAGTTTTATAAAGAAATTTGTTTCTTGAGATATTGTTCTAAAAAATTAACACACGTTTTTTTCTCCCGGAGATACATATGTATGTATATATGTACATATATGCCGAGATATCTTCTCTAATTTTGCCAGGTATATTTATTTGTTTAAGACAATCGTGCCGAACAAATTTTTGAGATCGGACCACTACTATGAGCAAAAAATAGTAAGACTTTTTAATTTAAATTTCGCATGAAAATCCATTCGACGAAATATTTTTTTTCTAAGTTGGTATAACTGTCAGAGACTGCTGTGCCAAATGTTACATCGAAATAGTCATTAGTGTTTAGTATACCGTTGTTTTTCTGAAGGACATAAAGTACGTCCGGCGTTTTGTACGATGAGTGAAGTTATTCAACAAAGAAGTTCTATTAAATTTTATGTGCCAAATCGAATTTCTGGTCCCTAAACGTTGAGAATGTTGAAAAAGCCTTCGGAGATAATTATGTTGACAGTTTTCTTTAATTATCGAGGTGTGGTGCACTCCGAATTTCTTCCGACTAACCAAAATGTGAACAAGGAATATATTTGAGTGTTATGCGTCGTTTGCGCGAAGCTATTCATAAAAAGAAGCCGCAATTGTGGGCCGACAACTCTTGGGTTTTGTACCACGATAACGCACCGACGCATACTGAATTGATTCTTAGTGAGTTTTTCGCCAAATTTCCGACCAACATCGTGCCGGAACCATCGCACTCGTCTGTTTAGTACCGTGACACTGCTATTCAGCAAACTCAAACGACCGCTCGGGGAAACCGTTTTGAGTCCTTTGAAGACATCAAACGTGAATCGCTACGCGCATTGAAGGCTATTTCGGAAATTTGGAGATTTGGAGAAATGGCTGGCACAAGTGTATTGGGGCCAATGGGTATTATTTTTAATACTTTTACTTTTTGAAGAATAATTTAAGAATTTTAAAATTTTTTTTATGAACAAAGTCTTAACATTTTTTGCTCATAGTAGAATGAACATGCCTTATAAACTGACTAATCAGTCGAGTTTAACTTTTTTCTTTATATTAAAAATTCTGCATCAAAGTATTTGAACATATGTTTTCTGTTTATTTCAAATAACGGTATGAAATAAATATGTGCACACGTAAAAAATATTAATTGGGTCTCTGTAAATGCTCTGTACCAACTGCCAATTTCATAATTTTTTCGCTTCACTGCCACAAAAAAGCGAAAAAAGACACACATTAAACTGGTACTTTGACAGTTATTAACGCAATGCCTGCTTGCTTCGTTATACGTACATACATATAAGCAGCTTCTTTAAATCTCTGATATTCTTTTTTTATTGTTTTCTTTTCTTCCAGCTTCTTCTTTTTGTGACCACAAACTTAGTTCTTAACATTTCATTAGTAATGATTGTGGAGTTGCCAAACTAGATATACAAGGTGTGTTCTAATGTAAACAGGACTTAAAAAAAACATAAAAAATGGTTTTTTCGGCAAAATCAATTATTTTTATTCAGAATAGTCTCCCTCTGCTTCAATACAGCGTTTTGCACGGTCCAAAAGCATGTCGAACGAGAGTTTTAGCTCGTTGGCCGGTATGGACGCCAGTATGCCGGTGCAAGCCTTTTGTATGGCCTTTACGTCTGCGTAATACTTTCCTTTCATGGGCAAATGCATTTTTCCGAAAAGGAAGAAGTCGCACGGTGCCATATCAGGTGAATACGGGAAGTGGTTAATAGTTAAAGTGTGATTTTTGGTCAAATAATCGTCCTTCGAATGTTGGATTCTGAGCAATTTTTGGTCGTCAGTCAATTTGTGCGGAACAAACCGTGCACATACCTTTCGTAAGCCCAAATGTTAGGTCAAAAAGCGATAAATCGATGTTTTGGAGATGTTCAATTCCATTTCCATGAATTTCAATGATAATTTCGGCTGATTTTTATGAATTCACGCACAGTTTCGATGGAATTTTCGGTGATCACGGATTTTAATTGGACCAAATGTGATCGTCATTTATGTCCTCACGACCACTTTGAAAACGTTGAAACCACCCGCGCACTCTGCTACGGGATAGGCAGTCATCGCCATAAACTTGTTTCATCAATTGAAACGTTTCGGTAAAAGTTTTACCAATTTTAAAACAAAATTTAATGTTGGCTCTTTGTTCGAAGCTCATTTTCGCACCGATAACACAAACATACTGACACTTAAAACGCAATAACTTCACTTCCAATCGATGAAATGTCATGAAATTTTCACTGGACAATCGATAAAGATAGCAGATTCTAACGCACCAGTCGACATATAGATAGCGCCACCAGGGGCCGCTAGATTCAAAAAGTCCTGTTTGCTTTGGAATGCACCTTGTATTGTATATACATACATACATATACGAATATATGCATTTAAGTTTGAGGACCTGAGTTAGCAATAATCCTAAAATTGCAAGCCTGTGCAAAGAATTTCTTATATTTATTTAGGATTCTAAGAATATATTTGGGCTAGGCACTTCTTATCGTTAAATAAATTATTTTTTTTTTGGCAAATTACCGTATTTTAAATAACTCATATGTATTACTAAATATATGTACATACATATGTATGCATCTATTGAAAAGAATGTATATTGTGCATATGCGTGCAAATATGCAGACACACTTTTATATATACATACATACATACATACATATGTACATATGTATACATATATTATTTTTTTTCATTTATTTCAGTTGCAAATTTTATTGCTGATTTATAAACGTACAAAAAATGATGAGCATACATACATACATAGTTGCACACATGTGTTCATATAAACATCTGACCGACAAGCAAACTTCTCTCAGTTACTTAACTTCCACAGGTTTCTAAAAAAGATTAACATTCATTTCGATACACCTGAAAGCCATCATGGTATCTTCATATCAGTTATTTATATGTATGAATAAATACATACATACATATAAGTTTTTGTCTGCGCATGTGTATATGTGTTTGATATGTGCAGACATACTTGTATGTTCATAAGAACATCCTTGGCCTGCGCTTAGCGACGACCTTCTGCGTTTGCGTTTCTCTCTGTTCTAGAGCCGTCATTCGATTTGCCGATGACCACCTCTTTCCCGCCTTCAAAGCGTTCGAAATCTGAAATCGGTGCACATCAAATCGGTTAGTCTGCTAGCAATCCACATTATTGTGCCTACATATGCATTTATTTATTGTTGTGTGCATATTAAAGAGTAGAAAAGAATGTACGGCAGTTTCTACAATAAAAGGCAAGGAAGTGATGTTCTATATATGTGGAACCCTACAACAAGATATTGCAAGCCTTTTTTTTATGTGGTCTGCAATCAATTCGTTGTGCATTAATAATTAAGACGAGTTGGTTGAATCTCTCTAGTGTTGTTGTTTAGTTTAAAGCGTTCTATTTTGTTTTGTTTATAGGTGTGTATGTAGGTATGTTTCGAGAGTTAGGAACAAATCTACTATATAAAGGGTGATACATGTAGATGTACTTTTTCCAATAGTCTTTTTTCGATAGATAACGTGTGAGTCGTGTCAAGCTGTCATGTCATTTTTGTTCAGTATTGTATGGCATTTCAACGTACACAAAGACCGTGGAGAGTCGATTCGGTGCCGTTGGGAGCAACTCTGACTGACGTATGAAACGAGTCGATGCATTTTACGTCGAGATCTTAAATTGAAAGCATAGAAAATGCAGCTAAGACAAGAACTAAAGCCGCTCGACCTTCCTAAGTGACATCATTACGTTCTATGAGCTCTTGAAAAGTTCCAAGAAGATCCGACGTTTTGTTCAGCGACGAGCCCCATTTCTGGCTCAATGGGTATGTAAGTGAACGAAATTTGCCGCATTTGTGACGAAGAGGAATGTAAGGATATCCAAGAGCGGCCATTTCATCCAGAAAACCCAACGGTTTGGTGTGGTTTGTGGGTCAGGTGAATCGCATCAGTCAATGGATTTATTGAGATAACACTTCGGTGAGCAGATGCTTTGAATCAGGCCATGGAGCATAACATCACGCTTGTCATTCGTCAGTTACCAATCGGAACGCTCGAGAGAGTCAATGAAAATTGGGCTTAACGGGTGAGACGTAGTCGCGGCCAACATTTGAAAGGGATAATCTTCAAAACAAAAAAGCCAAAGAATGTTCTTTCGAATAGTGATCATGAAATATAAAAATTTAAATAAGTATTCGAAACTTCCTTGATTAGTCGGTTTGCTATTTTATATAAACCCTTAAAATTGTATAGCTCATCAATCATTATGTGAAATGACTTTTAAAATATAAAACAAGCTTTTTTTAGACCTAGATGCTCAGATTAATAGTTTACTGAAATATTTATCTTTACGCAATTTTCACCTCTTGATTGAGTCTGTAAAATCCGAATCCGACCTAGATACCTATGGCTTTACCTATATTCGTATACATATCCAAGATCTGTCCCCACGGCAATTTTCCAGAATATCTTTCTTGTGTACTCCATCTGCATGGAAACTTTGGCATTTTAGAACTTTTAGACTTAAGTAAAACATTTTCTATCTTTAATTTCCGCCAAAAATCGGCATAACCACTAAAGTTCCTTAATAAAGTGCTAAATAAGTTATAAAATGTGTTTAATAGTTGGACGCGACAACTGGCCTACGTAAATTCGCAACACGTCCAACTGTCTGTAGCCTAAATATGAAACAAGTTAGCCCACCCTATAAGCGGCATTGCAACAGATAAGTTTTATACCCTCTTTTTTTTACTAATAAACGAGAAGTTTGAAGAATTTGCATGAATTTCTACCAGAAATCAAAATAGTATGTTAACTCACGCCGAGTTTTTTAAAAGTTTAGGCCAAGTCAAAGCCCTTAAAACCACATAACTTTGCCAATTTATTCTAGAAGTAGGGAAAAGGGAATCGAAAATATCGCTTTTATGCTTCATCAAACATATTTTTGAGTTAAAACTAACATTTTGATAAAAACAAGGGCGGCCATTGGGTCAATCTACGGTCGACGATCAGCTTCTGTAGCCTAAAGTAGGCCGCAGGAGATATACTGAGCTACTTGTCCTTAGCACAGTTCATCTTGCTATCGGACGTAAATTGTCGAAGTTGTATGGAGGAAGGTGAAATAGAAACATACAGGCACTTCCTCCTCCTAACCCCAGTTTTTGCAAGGCTGAGGTTAAAACATCTCGGCAGACATACTTTCGGCGAACCAAGAGACATATCCAAAATTCCTGTCATCAAACAAATAGTCGTCGCACTCGCTGATTGGCTCCCACGTCACTGTTGACAGTCATAAGTTCAAAGTCGTAGATAATTTTGTCTATCTGGGAACCAGTATTAATACCAACAACAAAGTGAGCCTCGAAATTCAACGCAGAATAATTCTTACCAACAGATGATACTTCGGACTGAGTAGGTAATTGAGAAGTAAAGTCCTCCTCGAACAAAGACCAAATTCTACAAGCCACTCAACATCCCCGTTTTTCTATTAGATGCAGAGACATGGGCGATGACAACATCTGATGAGTCGGCGTTACGAGTTTTCGAGGGAAAGGTTCTGTCAGCGGTCACGCTGACTAGGTCATGTCGTCCGAATGGATGAAAACACTCTGGCTCTGAGAGTATTCGATGCAGTACCCGTCGAGGGAAGTAGAGGAAGAGGAAGACCTCCACTCCAAGGTAAATACCTGGTGGAGAAGGTCCTGGCTACACCTAGAATCTCTAATTGGCGTCAAACAGCGAAAAGGGAAAACGATTGGCGCGCCGTAGTAAACTCGGCCGCGTAAGCGTTGTCTACGCCAATAAAGAAGAAGAACCTATCAATGACAATTGTAAAAATTGAATAATGTTTTAGGACCCTGAAGTACTTTAAACCAAAAAAAAAACGCGAAAATTCTAGATGGATCTAACTTCTTATGCTCTTTTTAACTATATTCATATACAATTTTAGCTTATTTAGCGGTTTATTATTTTGAAACTTATAGTAACCAACCGATTTTTACATGCCGCTTATAGCGTAGTATTGATTGCATGCACCATCTACCTGCCCACGGACAGGCAGATAACAACAACAATGCAACAAAAGTGGCAGCAGTGGAGCACCGAACACACATATATGCATACAAACATATGTTTCGTTCGATTTTCGATCGAAATTGCCACTGGTGCACCTCCGGTTGTGGTGGCCTTTATTGAAGCTACTATTTATTCATTGTAGCCGATACAAGTTCTTTGTTGTTGATTTGTATTTCTGCTTTTCGCAACTTTGCGCGCATATTCCCAACGACATGATCGGTGGCCGTGCGCCAACCTTAACCATATAGACAATAAACCAGCCATGCAAACTGCCAGCCAATCACTTCGGCCGTCATCCGCGCATTTGTTCCACTTCTTCCTTGCTTCCTCCTGTCCGGCAGTGGATGAAGCCGCCGCTTAGTGAAAACCGCGTTCGTACTCCTCGTACGCGATTGTGGTTAAGCGCAAGTGCGGCGCATAGCTTATTTTATTTAGTGTTCATCTCTGCTGTGCAGTTTTTATTAATTTTTCTTAATTCTGCGTATTTTTATTGTTCGTGCGCGTTATTTATTTTTCGATTTTTTCATTATGGCTCAGACGAGTGATTCACACAATGTGAGTTGAAAAGAGTATCGAAGCGAATCATTTCTTCATTCTATTGCAAAACTCTCTTCGTTCTTGATTGACCACGCTCAGATTGAAGTACAGTGGTTTAGTTTGTTGTAAAATGTGATTAAATTTGAAAAACGGTAAAGCTTAAAGCACGCTTCATCAAAACATCGCTTTCTTCTTCCCTATTTAAGGGTTTTAATGATTTCGGACTTTAAACGTATAAACCAGTATATAATAATCAATGTTGACGGGTTACAGTGAGAATTATTTCATGCACAATTCAAAATGTTGGCACCTTAACCGTCAACTGGTCCTTACTATTTCCAAGCTTTGGATCCGGTTCATCGTCAGCAATCCTCTCGGATAATTGACGATTGTACATTGAGATGAAGTGATGGAGCCTTGTTTTTTCCAATCCCATATATCGAAGTTAATATTCGGCTTTATTACCATAGATACCTTTAAATAGAATCTCCAAAAAAATTTTCAGATCGGGCTGGTATAGAATATCCTCTTGTTTATTGGCATGGCCATCGCTTACCTGGTTGTAGCTGAGTCGTTCTTCCTCTTCGATGTTTGGCTCCAATTGAAGATTCCAAGTGTAGCCAGGTTCTTCCTCACCACTCCTCCTCCACTTTCTCTGCTTCCCCCGGAGGGTACTGCGCTCTCGAAAACTCGTAACGTCGCCTCAACAGATGATGTGTTCGTCCATGCCTCTGCACCATATAGCAGGACGGGAATAATTAGTGATCTATAGAGTTTGGTCTTTGTTCGTCGGGAGAGAACTTTAATTCTCATTTGCCTACTCAGTCCGAAGTAATACCTGTTGGAAAGAGTTATTTTGCATAGGATTTCGAGACTGACATTGTTATCGGTGGTTCCAAGATAGACGAAATTATCTACGACTTCAAAGGTAGGACTCTCACCAGTGACATGGGAGCTAAGTCGCGACTGTTTGTTTGATGACAGGAGATATTTCGTCTTACCCTCGTTTACTACGAGACCCATTTGCTTCGCTTCCTTATCCAGTTCGGAGAATGCAGAGCTAACAGCACGGATGCCAATGACATCAATATCATCGGCATACACCAGCAGTAGTACACTCTTATAGAAGGTTGTACCTGCTCGATTAAGTTTTGCAGCTCGAATTACTTCATCCAACAAGAGATTGAAGAAGTCACACGATAGGGAGTCGCTTTGTCTAAAATCTCGTTTGGTATCGAACGACGCGGAGAGGTCTTTCCCGATCCTGACGGAGCTTTCGGTATTGCTCAACGTCTATTTACACAGCCGTATTAGTTTTGCGGGGATACCAAATTTAGACAACACGGCATAAAGACAGCTTCTTTTCGTGCTGTCAAATCTTTTCCAAGATTTGGCGCATGGTGAATATCTGGTCAGTTTCAGATTTTCCAGGTCTAAAGCCACACTGATAAGGTTGATGGTAGGCTTTAATCTTTCACACAATACGCTCGACAGAACCTTATATGCGATGTTGAGGAGCCTTGTCCTTTTCAGTTCTTCGCCGCCGAAGAATAGCTCGCCCGGCAATTCATCTGCCTCTGCCAATTTATTGTTCTTCAGACGGATAATTGCTTATCGAACTTCTTCATGGTCTGCTCCATCGTCATCGATTGGGGAATCGGGTTCACCATCTCCTAGTGTTATGCTTTCACTACCACTCAGCAGGCTGGAGAAGTGTTCCCTCCATAATTTTTGTATGCTCTGGGCATCGCTTACTAGAGTTCTACAAGAGTATGCTCCGGTATTGAAACCTTCTGTTAGTCGCCGTATTTTTTCGTGGAATTTTCAAGCATTAATCTTTTCGGCCAGCCTGTCAAACTCTTCATACTCACTCATTTCGGCCTCTCTCTTCTTCTGTCTGCAAATGCGTCTCGCTTCCCTCTTTATCTCTCGGTATCTATCCCATCCCGGAGGTGTTGTGGATTGTAACGTTATTTCTGTTTTCAAAATATATCTTTTGTGTTAGGTCTAACTTAAAAGCTAATGTATAGATTAAGTTTTAGTGACGACCTCTCACAGAAAGTGTTAAACATTTCCGTATACAATCACTCCATAATAAAAAATATTCTAACTCACGCCAACTAACTCCAAATATAAATATTTATTTATTAATTCTACCACTTAGTATTTTCAAAAGAACCCTCTGTCCCGCTTTGTGCACAGCACAACGCTCTCGACGCACTCAGCATGTGGCAGTGACTTTGCTCGTTGGCGCTCGTTGCTAGCACTGATGTGGTGTTTTTAGCCAACTGCTAATGGATGGCTGTATGCTGGCTGGTCTGGAGACATCGGCTACGCTGATTAGGTTGCATGCAGCGCATACGCGTTTAAGTTTCGAAACGGTACGGACGTACGCATGCGCGACGTTCATGAGGCACACGGTAAACTGAACTGCGGCAAATTGAATGTGTAATAATAAATAGTATGTGCATTAAAAGTAAATAAAAAAATTTAAATACAACTAAAAAGCAATGGTAAATGAAGCAGTGAAAAATTGAACAAAACAAGAATAAAAGTGTTTAGTGCAAAATTTTACGTTTAATGCAAACCTACTTATGCATGTGGAAGCACATAACGAGCGCAAGAACAAAACGGGTTAGTCGTCGGCAAAACGGTTGGGCGGTGTTGGTGGACAGTGGCGACAGTCTGCGTGCATAAATACACACACACAGTATATGAAAGAGTGACCGTGTTGGCGGCTATCGGCGCACCGGATGCAAATACATAAAAAAAGTAACCATAGATACCAAGAACCACATAAAAATCGCCTTATATGCCATCAAACGTCTTCTGCACTGTCCGCGCGCTAATGGATGCGTGTTATCACAGTGGAAGAAAGAAGTTGTTGTTACTGCATTTATTTATTTTTAATTTAATTTAATTTTTTCATTATTTTATGTGCTTCTTATACTTAATGCACATACATACATATACATATATGTGTCGTGTTTGCTACAAAGTGACAACATTTGTCGCGCGTCTAATGACTCAGGAAACCGCTGTAACTATCGAAAGCTCTACGGCGTGGAGTTGCGGCAAAAGTGCTTGCAAACAATACCTTTATGTATACAGGAAATGCAGCCAGTGTCTTGCGTGCAACGTCGGAAATGGCCCTCATGCATACAAACTTTCTGACGTTTAAGTTGTGTTATAAACATACCCAAGTATATGGGCATATGACGCACAAGTGTGGTCTGCAGAAATGCAACGACTTTTCTTCGCTGACACGTTTTGTTTTCAGTGCACTTTTTCATATTTTTATAGCGACCTTCATTGGTCATTTTTGCACATTGTGCGATATAAATATGCTTACATACGTACATATGTAACTATTTTCAATACAGTGATCGTATAACTGATGCCATTTTCTTCTTCTTTATTGGTGTAGACACCACTTTCGCGTTTAAAGCTAAGGAGTATGGTGCCATTATACCTCAAAATTTCACAATAAGACTTAAAATTCAACACTTTAAGAATGTTAAATATATAAAATAAGCAATTCGTATAAATTGTTTTTCGCTAAGTGATTGTTGTTAATGTAGCAGTAGGAAAAATTCCCAAGAGATTTTTGAAGAAAACTGCCGAATTAATTCCTGGTTCATTCCAGTTACATAAACGATACTCTCGTGTTCGCTTATGGGGTTAGATCAGTCTCCAAAAAAGACCTAACTTTGCCATTTCTTTTAAGGAGTGAAGAAAAACATGAAAAAACGTAAACTTCGGTCATACTAAAGCTATAATACCCTTTACAGATACTAAAAAATTCCTTACAAGAAGTTGATTCCGATTGTTCAGTTTGTATGGCAGCTAGATGCACTTGGAATCCGATCTGAAAAACTTCTTCAAAAATTATATTATTGTTATAGACAATAATTCTTGCAAAATTTCGTGAATATATTTCATCATATCAAAAAGTTTTCCATGCAAGCTGTTGTATGTTATAGTTGTCCTATCTGAACAATTTCTGTGTGTTGGCCGATCTGAGCACTTTCTTAAGAGGTTGTAGCGAAGGCTGTGCTAATAGTTTATGCCAAGATTCGAGACGATAACTGTTAAGTAAAAGGGTTTTCCCAACAAAGACTTGAGTTAGATCGGTCAGTTTGTATGGCAGCTATATGCCGGCGGATCCTTCGGCTTCCGCAGCTTCTTGGCTAGAAAAGTACGTTTGCATAATTACAGATCGATATCTAAAAAACTGAGAGAATTTTTCTCATATATAAAGACAGACAGACGGATAAAGAGACGGACATTTAAACACTTACATTATAGGGTCACCGCCGCTTCCTTTAGAGTAAAAAATATCTACTACCGAACCACTTTTCGAAATCAACTGTTTCAACAGGTCCTCTACCTTCGTCGATGAATCTAAGAACTTATACCATCTGAAAAAAAATAGTAAACGTAATTTTAGTCTATGTACATAAGGCTGGCTAATAAAATAAATGCGATTTTAACTTTTCATCAGTGTTTCGCAAAATGGCGATCCTCTAATAAAATGTTCAGTTCTTGACCGAAGAAATTAAATAAAATTTTTCTAATCTAATCGAGTACAATCGTAGCAAGGTTGGAAAAATACGGCTTCGAAAAAAAGGTGTTAAAAGTTTTACGTGATGAAGCTGAATGAATCGAGCGAAAATTTCATTCACTACTGAAGAAATAATTTTGGAGTAATGTTTTAAGACCCTAAAGTGAAATTTAGGCCAAAATCAAAAAATCCAATATTTGAACATTCTAGCCCAACGCCAATGTTATGAATTTTCAGAAGAGTCGACTGCTTAAATGTTTCAGACTATTCTCAGAATTTCTTTTGGTTAGAACCTACAAAAATTATTTTGAAATTTGAGTGCAATTCATAGAATCTGGATGAAATTTGCAAAGATATTTCACTCAAATTTCAAAACAATATTTGTAAATTCTGCAAAAAGTGTGATTAACAGTCGATTATTCTGAAAACTCACATCACACAATTCTAATAAAAAAGAAATTTCAATGTAAAATGTAGTTAAATTCAAGTTTAGTTGGCAATTTTTATGTACTCATAGCTAAATTTAGCAAATAAAATATTAGCAAGTAAGAAAGCGCTAAGCTCGGGTGTAACAGAACATTCTATTCTCTTGCAACTTGAAATCAAACCTTGAGATTAAAGACTGCGAAATCATGCAAAATATCAGGTATTAGTTACATACTATATATAGGGGCTAAGTCAAGTTTTCACTCAATTTTATTTATTTTGGGCGCAGAAATATATGGAGGCTCAAGGAAGTATTGACCCGATTCAACCCATTTTTGATACACAGAGATACTATTGTATGGAAAGGACTCTGTCTGTATTTCACACACATTGATCGATATTTTCGGTCAAAAGTCAACTATAGATACTGAGGTCCACATATTCGGTACCTAGAGACTTGAACAGTTTTGGTTGGATTTGGACAAATTTTGGATCATAAAATTGCATACTCTAATATCATTATTCGTGCATAGTTTTAACCCATTATATTAATTGTTTTTTGGTTTCTATACGTGAAAGTGAGAGAATCAAAAGAAATTTAAAATTGTGCTATATGAAAAGTATGTGATAAACGAATATAAGAAAAATGCTAAATTAGTCGATTGGAATATGAAAAGAATCATCCAATTTTTAACCCGGCTACCATAAAGCGTTAGCGGGGTTTTCACCCAATTTCATCCATTTTTATACTATCGGTAGGAGTTCTTGTAGTATTCGCGCCGAGCGAATTTGTTTGCTGTAGCTTTAGTGGTTTAGGAAATATATATATTAAACTTATTAGACTGCGGGGCCACGCTCACTTTTTCAAAAACTTTTTCCCAAAGGTGCCCCTGGCTACTGCGATCCCCTGTGCCAAATTAGATCTTAATTTAGTGCTTCTGTATGACGTACGATCGTACTTTTATACGAGTACTAAGGAACGCGCGAACCAATTTTTATCAAAGTATCTGAATTTTTACTCAAGTTACAGCTTGCACGGACGGACAGACAGACAGACAGTCACCCGGATTTCAACTTTTCTCGGCATCCAGATCATTTATATACTATATATGTGTAATATCCATTTCGCTTAGTTGATACGTACAACTGTTAGGCGAATAAAACTATAATACCCTGTAGCAACATGTTACAAGAGTATAAAAACATATAATATATAAAAAATTATGGCATCCAATATTTAAAAAAGCTTTTGAATACTCCAAACGTTTTCAGCAATGATAAGAATGCACTTGTTTAAATAAATACCATATACGTACGTACATACATATATATTTAAAAGCATTTCGGCATTTTAAACATGCCGGCAAAATTTATGACTGTGCAATGTGGTTTCTTTATTTGCCCACTTCTAATATTATTTCTTTCTTTTTTTTTATATATATACATACATATTTTAAGTCTTTTTTTCATTTTTGTTTAATTATTTTATTTTTGTTTTGTTTTATTTATTTTTTTCTCCAATGCAAATAACAAATAATTTCGCACCGATTTCATTCATTTGTATATTCTCATTAATCCACTACTCATTTGCTTTTTTGCTTTGTAAATTATGCAAAATTTTACAATTCTTCATTTTCAATTTCACCTCTCAAATGGCAGGTGTTTTGTTTGCCACTTCATACGAGTATTTACCTACATATACATATGTCATATACTATATGATTATATATGTACATAAACATAAATGTATTTATTTATTTTGGCATGAGTAATATTTTTGACGTTGTTGTGACAAAACAAAAGCCGCTGAAAAACGTCATCAAACTTAATATTCCAGCAATGAACGGAACAGCGCAGATGTGAGTCCACTTAGCTCATTAAAAAATAATTCCGATCGTATAATTATGGTGTTGCATTGAAAAGAAAATCGAAATAAAGCACACAATAGTAAAATTTGTAGGCATATAAATTGTTTTGATTTGCTATTTATAGTATATAATTAAAAATTTTGTTTCAATTCTACAAATGAAGAAAACTATGAAAGAAATTAAAAAAGTTAAGAACGATAACTTTTTGTGAGTAACAAGTTTGAGAAAACTGACTGTTACTAAATTATTTTTTATTTTTATTTTAACATGCTTAAATTTTGGTGGAACAGTTATTTAATAAAGTAAGAAGTTCGGTATCTATTTTCAAGAAATTTTTGCAATTTTTAAAATAATATACATATGTATTTAATATTCTTGATTTTTGACATTATTTTCCAACCAAGCTTTATCGGCACTTTAAGTTAAAAAGTGATGGTCTTCATCAGCGACCTCTTCCCGGCCCTTCAAAAAGGCCTAGTGGCACCGAAACACACCACTTCTTACTAAAGCAGCCTCTGGGTAGGCCTGCTTGATCATATCAAACGTCTCTGCCGCAGATTTACCGAGTTTCTTAGATATACTATAAATTGGATTTGAAAACGGAAAAACGGTTCGTGAATTACCCCAGCCCCATATACAAGATTTTCGTTATTCCAGCTGATTTAAATCCAAATGAATATGTTGATCAATAAACTTGTGAGTTATCTTTATAAAATATATATGTATATTTTTTTTGGGAATTTTTTAGTTTATTTGTATCCTTCTAACCTTCCCCTATATCCAACATTGCGATGAAATTGGTCTCGATCTTTTTCTCATGCTCCACACCTCTGGATGGCATTCCTTCATATTATATATTAAATTTCTTCCATTTAGTTAAGTTTGTATCGAATATACCATATTTTATCTCAATAGTTTTTGATTAGCATTACGCACCTCAATAATAACAAGTAAGGAAGGGCTAAGTTCGGGTGTCACCGAACATTTTATACTCTCGCATGGTAAAGTGATAATCGAGATTTCATAATACGTCATTTACATATTTTTCAAATACCGTATTTTTGTAAAGTTTTATTCCGCTATCATCATTGGTTCCTAAATGTATCCTATGTATGTACTCGTATTATACAGAGAAGGCATCAGATGGAATTCAAAATAGCGTTATATTGGAAGAAGGCGTGGTTGTGAACCGATTTCACCCATATTTCGTACATGTCATCAGGGTGTTAAGAAAATATTATATACCGAATTTCATTGAAATCGGTCTAGTAGCTCCTGAGATATGGTTCTTGGTCCATAAGTGGGCGGCGCCACGCCCATTTTCAGTTCTAAAAAAGCCTGGTGCAGCTTCCTTCTGCCACTTCTTCCGTAAAATTTAGTGTTTCTGACGTTTTTGTTAGTCGGTTAACGCACTTTTAGTGATTTTGAACATAACCTTTGTATAGGAGGTGGGCGTGGTTATTATCCGATTTCTTCCATTTTTGAAATGTATATGGAAATACCTGAAGAAAACGACTCTGTAGACCTTGGTTGACATAGCTATAGTAGTTTCCGAGATATGTACAAAAAAATTAGTAGGGGGCGGGGCCACGCCCACTTTTCCAAAACAATTGCGTTCAAATATGCCCCTCCCTAATGCGATCCTTTGTGCCAACTTTCACTTTAATATCTTTATTTATGGCTTAGTTATGACACTTATAGGATTTCGGTTTCCGCCATTTTGTGGGCGTGGCAGTGTGCCGATTTTGCCCATCTTCGAACATAACCTTCTTATGGAGCCAAGGAATACGTGTACCAAGTTTCATCATGATATCTCAATTTTTACTCAAGTTACAGCTTGCACGGACGGACGGACAGACGGACGGACGGACAGACAGACATCCGGATTTCGACTCTACTCGTGACGATCACTTTGGTATATATAACCCTATATCTGACTCTTTTAGTTTTAGGACTTACAAACAACCGTTATGTGAACAAAACTATAATACTCTCGTTAGCAACATTGTTGCGAGAGTATAAAAATTGCAACCGTAAGAGCACAGTTCATAGTTCGCTTGCTTAAGAGTGAAACTCTCCTACCATTTTTTTCTAGTGCATCATGTGAAAACATGGGAAAACATCTTAGCCAGTTAAATGGTTAAATGAACAATATGCCAATACGTAACTGAAAATATGAACAAATTGTTGCGAATTATGGCGAAATACTTTCCCTTGGTGAAACATTTTTCTTTGATAACACGCTTTAGTAACTTCGGATTGAACTCTGTTAGCGATTTACATACATTTGTATATAGTGCATATGTACCATATATTAGCAGTTACAGTTAAAAGTGAAATCACACTCGTTTTCTGCATGTAGTATATACAACATATGCCATTGATCAGCCGAAAGATGCGACTTCATGTTACGATTGACCGCTTTTCAACGCGTGATATGCAAAATCTTGGAATAAAAAGATATGAATGAGCGAGGCATATGTGATTAATCGTTATATATACATATGTACATATGTATTAATCGCTATATTTATGTTTATGTATACTTGAATACAAGCATGATATTTATATTTTATACCCTGAACTTAGTAGATTAAGTTGTCCCTGAAGTTGTTAATACTGAGGAGTAGACGCCAGGCGCATTTTACATTATACGTGTATGTAAGTATGAATGATCAGCGTAACGAAATAGATCGATTTAAACTAGTCCGTCTTTCCGTCTGTATGTAAGAAAACTTGTGCCTCAGTTTTGGAGATAATCGTTGCATATCTGCCAAACAATCTGACCGAAAATAAAGATCTCGTATGGAACATTTTTTTTTATTTTACAAGGCATATTCATGATATTTGGCATAACTTATTGTCGAAGATAACACTTCAATTTCCTAACATATTGTTCAGATCGGACCACTATAGCATATAGCTGTCAAACAAACTGATCGTTGAAAATGATCACTTGTTTATTGGATATTTTCACGAACAGCTGGAGGAGCTTGGCTGCCGGAAATGAGTTACTATTCGGACAGAAAGGCCTCTCTAGTTGATATGAATGGGAGTGTGGAGATTGGAGTGGTTCGTGATGGACTCTCTGCTTAAGCTCAGCTCGAGCCACTCTGTAAGTGTTTCTTCTTCTGGTCGAAGGTCGCTCGCGGTCTGAACTACTGCAGGCTAGAGGACACCTATTAGAGCGTAGGGATTTAGGGGTGAGGGTGGACATATCGATGAAAAAAACGGTGACCCTACTGCTTAAGAGTAGATTGTCGCCGGTTCGTCCACCGATTGTCCGGGTGAACGGGTCAGCATTAGGTATGTGCCCTCTTGACCTGATTGTCATACAGCATGCTGTTGTATTCAGGTTAAGAAGGCGCTTGAGTGTGTCATTGCTGCGAAATGACTGGATTTCCGATGATGATGTGGAGAGGGAGAGATATCTAGGGAGCAGGAGGCTTCTAGGTGATAGGCGGCAAGACCGTTGAGAAAATAGTCCTAACGGCCGAGTCACTTATGAGTACATTCGAGACGTTGGGTTTGTTGAGGGGGAATGCGCCTCTGAATACATTTTGCATCATGATAGGTCGGGTTGTTTTTGTGGCGCGGAGTAGACGACTGGGTGTATGTAATTGACATTAAGGATCTAGGTGGTATGGGGATTAGCTGGACTGATGGATGTTTAGATGTTAGCGATGTGATTTCCACTAGTCAGAATGCTGACCAGATAGGCTAATTTGCGCGAGAATTGTTTAAGCGGCGAAGGCGTGCAAGGGTTCGATTCTGTGTGAATGGTGTGCGTGTAATGCGCGTATGGGGTCCAACCCCTGTTCAACAGTTCGGAGCAAAATGAAAGCTCAACTGCAGAGGGTAAAGATGACAGAGGTTTTATTATATACATATGTACTATATATCTTATTTCCTTTAATATGGCACTCATCTTTAGAACGCGTAAATTATCAAATAGTCTTTATAGACCTTTTAATTTCCTTAATGTACACGCAAAATATTTTCCACTGAAAAAAAATTAATTTAAATTAAGACTACTTGAGCAATCGTTAGTTCAACTATTCCGATATGAACATTTAACCTTAAAGAGCAGCGAAGTTCATGGCAAAATATACATTTGTATTTTACAAATTTATGAAGCACAATTTCTACCCATCTTCCAAATCAACGACGATACAACACGCCATTCACCGTTTATGGCACCATACTCACACTAGCACTCACAGAATGACACACATGGTTTGATGGCGACGCACCAAGCCATCCACATCTCATCCGTATGAAATATCGCCTTAATTATGGTTTCATCCAAGCATCTTGCGGATATGAGCTTACATGTGCATGTCGGTATGCCTGTAGATATGTATTAATGGGTGACCATTGGCTTTTTACTTCATAAAATAAAATTTGCTATAAGTATACTCTTTCGCACTCACTGTGTTCAATACTTCATTTGTTGGCAGCCAGTCGAGTTTTCAACGTTTGCAGAAAAAAAGCAAGAATGCCGCCTTGCAAGTGCTCGCTGCGCCGCTTGATTAGTTAGCTGGTGGCATTCAACATGACTCATGTATCAACTACAGGTTGGCGATGTGCACATACATATGTACATGTATTCCCCCTCATTGCTGCCACAAGTAGTACATGAATTGCTTTCATGGCACAGCAATTTTCTTGAACGCTTGTTGAACGGTGGCAATGAGCTCAGCTTTAATAAGAAATAAAATTACATTAATTAACTTGGCGCATGAAGGCGATCAAATGGCGCTGTTGACAATTTTTATTTCGTTTTCATATTATTTTTACATTTTTCACTTTGTTTCAAATTAGGTAGCTTTGCGGATATGGCAAATATGTGACTATGAAGCATAGCTGGAAAATTATTCCCAAAAATGTTAACATTTTAGAAAATGATTCAATACGGATACATACATACATAAAAAAATGTGCCATTAATAGAATTCGGAATAAATTAAAGTGACAAATATACCTACATACATATATACGTATAAATATATAGGAAGTCTTGAAAATTATAAAAATGTTTTTATTTGATGATCACATTTGACCCGAACTGGTTCATTTAGACTGCGCGCGCAAACCGATTCGATAAATATTTCCCTAAGTATAAACTTTTGATATTCGTGTAAAGTTCAATCACAGAGCATTCAGTAAAAGTCGTGAATTCTTCGAAGACTTGCTTCATACGAGTCAGCCATAAGGCTCTGTTAGTGAAGATTAAACTGAAAGTCGTCATGTTGGCATCAGAAAGATAGCAGAATATGCCTAATGGATCGACTCGCCACATTTTGGTTAATTTTTTGGGTAAGAGTCGTGTCAATGCTAGACTAGTACCAAAAGGCTTGAATCTTTTACAAAAACGACGTCCAGTAGAGGTCGCAGAAAGGATTCTTAACAACGTAACTGCGTATCCTATATTTATCAATAGGACGTGACGTGGGCTTATGAATATGACTTTGAAACTGTCATGATGGATCTTCAAAAATTAACCGTCACCCTAAAAACAAAATCTAAATACAGCCCCTCCCAGCCAAGACATATAGCAAGTGTATCGAAAATTTGATAAAGAAAAAAAGATTAAAATAATTTTTTTTTGTCAGTTCGGGTCAAATTTGACCAGATGATATACATACTTACATATGATCTTATACTAGGGCTGTCCACAAAATCGATACTGCTTGCAAGAGTGGGTACCCCTGTTTCGATTAGATACGGATGAGATCGTCCTCTTCCGTTCTAACGCTAGCCCTTAGATTTTGCGTGAGCGCAGATCGACAACAACTGCGGTGAGACTATGAGAAACTTTTGGCCTAGAATGGAATGTAGGAGATTCACTGAACTATTTGCTCTCAGCAAAAATCACAATGCATATCCTGAGGCTGCTTAGAGTGGAATGTAGGAAATCTACTAAACTTGCTCTCAGCAAGAATCATTTTGCCGCAATCATATGTATATAGTTTTTATGTACTAATCCAATAGGCGCACATGCTGAGGCAGCCAAAATTGTATGGATAATGGTAAAGTGGTTTAAATCCAGGCATTTTCTCCTCGATCAGTGCCCAGCTTTTGCGGGACTGAGGTTGAAACATCTCGGCAGTCATATCTTCCATTGAACCTTGTGAAGTGGCCGGATTTGACTAATTTGTGGTGGACTCATAAAAGTTTATTTTGAAGGACGTGAAATTTTTTGAAAACAAACAACAACACACTTCCTGCCAAGTATTTTTATTGTCAAGACTTACAAAATATTGATGTTGTAGGTACCGTTATTATACGGATTACACAAACCCTGTTTATGTGTGAAAGGACTTTAAATATCGGGAAGTAGTCATAAGTCAGAAGGATGGTAGCCGTTGAGAAGCAAAGTTTTATATCCAAACTTTAAGAAAGCTTCCGAAAGCTTTTATATGGTTTTAATTATAGCGACGCTCTATCAAAGGCTCGACACGTACTTTTCAGTTTGCTGGTATTATACTTATAGTATAATGTAAAAAATAGAATCTGTAGTGATGACCTACGAAATTTCGAAAGTCACTTCACTTTCCTCGTATATAAGTATACTAGGTAGGCGGGATTTTATCGAAACTTTAAGAAAGCTTCCGAAAGCTTTTAGTATTACCTTTATTTTTAATGCATACTGGATGCAAGTATGAATTGTAAATACATATATTTGTACTCGCACACGTAATCTGGAACAAACTATACTTGCTAATTACAAATTTTAATTAGCTACTAAAAATCTAAATCTGAAAATAACTTTATTACGAATCCAAACACAAATTTACACTTTTATTACTAAACTACTTCAACGTCAGTTTTAAATATTAGCACGAACACTGTGTGATCTAATCGATGTCACGCTGTTCACTCCATTCCGGGTCGTTTATATTATAAGCCATTGTTATAAAGCGATTTCGTGCAGATTTTTACAATAAAAATTAATAAACTGTACAATTAACGGTACAACGCCCATCTCCGCATGCGACCCATTTACATGTGTACTTATATATAAACCGTTATACTCGTTGCTCGTTTAATGTAGTTTTAAATGATTGTCCCATAATTAATTGTTTTGCCTTCCACTTTCAACCTTTTCGACATGAAATGCAATTTCACTCTCATTCAGACTAAATAATAACAGTAAACAATTTGGTGATCTAATGACAATAGTCTGGTTTTGTCATTCATGAATCATATTACGTACATGATTCACAATTGTTCATATGTATGTATGTATGTGTGTGTAAAAATATGATGGAGGAGTTCTAATTCCAGTTTTTGTGAGTTAATTTCTTAAATTTCCTAAATATTTATCTCGAGTAGAGCTTTTAGTTTAAAGTCAATAAGTAATAAGTAAGGAAGTACTCCAGACATTTATACTCCAATCTAAATAATAAATAATATCTTTGGGTAGCGTGGTCCTTAATATTTGGTTATGTAAAAGTGGATCTGCAAATTAAGACAACCCTTATCATAATTACAGTTAGTAATCGCATTATTTATTAAACCAAAAGCTCTTCCCCCGCATAGAGCTCTTGCGGAAGCCTATACGGATGCCATGAATCCTCAGGATTTAGACGTATGCTCGTTAAGGATCGTACCACCTTGAGGTATTTTAAAAATGAGACTTGTTACTAGACGTTGAGTAAAACTACTACTGTTCACTTTCGACAAAACCAATCCAAAGAAGAGAAAGAGCTTCGCGAAGGCTGCATAGACTTCTCAGCCTCACATCGGCGCTAAACTCATTCAAGCCTTTTAAATCCCCGCTAGTGGACGGTACCTGCTTAGTTTTATAAGGCGATAAATGTGTCATGCCGCTAGTCTGGTCCATCTACACAAACTGCTTTAAATTCCGCCACTTTCTGGTGGCTTGGAGACAGGTCACATTCATTCCGAAGGGCGACAAACTCGCACGAAACTGTCAAGTACTTAAGGTTTATCAAGATATCCTCGTTTTTATTGAAGACATTGGAGAGACTCATTAGAAGCAGAATTCCAAGCATTCTCAGATGTTTCTCACCCCTCATTAGAAGGCTTTAGCCATCAATTTGTGGGCAGGTGAAGCAGTTGGGGTTTATTCTAAATAGGAAGCGCTGGAGAAGAAATGCAGTGAGCTTTTTAACGTAGGAATGAAAGCTTAGGGGAAAAGAAGGACTACCAGAAGTAAAAGTAGGTAGAAATCTTCCGTTGTAGCTCTCCATCAACTCGAGTTTCAGCCTACCAGACCTCTACAGTTACTTTCAAGTGAAGTTGACCGTCCGCAAAGTAGCAGTAGATGTACTTCTCTGAAATGCAGTTTCTTTCAGAGAGGTATGCATTAACTTCGATAACAGTGCGACGATATTGGATTTAGTTTGCGGGCGGTGTTCAAGATAAGTCAAAGAGTGTTTTATCTATTTATTGTTAGCATCAATGTGCTTTGTTGTCCGTCATAGCGAAGGCGATTAACTTGGCATAGTGGGCACCTTTGCCCAAATTTTATCAAATTGGGAATGAGTTGATACTCCGCTATCTTCGGCCTATAGACTTCCAATGAGCTTGGCAATCGCTGCGTAACAACCAAAACTTGTGCGACGGCAAGATCCGTCTGTCTTAGAGTGAAACGCTAGAAGCCGTCTGGACTACTTGCTCTTAGAAAGGTTTTATCATTGTCCAATAGACTACTATGCGGTTAAGCTGCATGTCTTGTCGCATGCATACTTCCAAAGCAAATACCGAAATCAACAGCGTGAAATCATCTAGATACTTTCTGCTCAGTTGCCCAGTTTTTTCCAGACTGAGCTTGAAACATTTCAGTAGACACGCTGCGAATCAATAAAATGAAATGTTTTGCTTTTTGTCCGCGAGCTTTGAAATTTATACCTTGACTCTTGAAGGTTAGATCCAACTGCAAAACATATGGTCTTAATTATTACGACGCCCTCTCAAAGGCTCGGCTCGTACTTTTCAGCTTGCTTGGTATATCATACTTGTACAATGTAAAAAAATAAAGTCCCTAGTGAAAGCCTACGAAATTTCGAAAATCACCACACTTGCCTCGTATGTATACGCGGTAGGCGGGATTCTGCAAAAGCAATATTGCGAAATACCAGAAGCTGGTATTGTATTCATTCTATTCTCAGAATTCGTTAAAGCTTTGTTCAAAACAAAAATTAAATTTTCAAAGAATGCCTCAAGCAGCTCGTTATATAAGACATTCTTCAAAAAAAAAAACTCCGCTTTGCGTAGAAAGTTAAATAAAACAAAATTACAAACAACAATTATCATCTATCTGCAACAATGAAATCTGCTAAGACTTTCCAGAGCTTGAAGTTCTTACGAGTATTTCACAAATAACGTCATCGCGACGACACAATTTCAATGAACCGCGAATGGAGTGAGGCAGTAAACGCTCGTAAAACCAACATAAAACAAACAAACATAAAACTTTTAAACAAGCGGGCAGACAAATAACCATACAACAAGGCAGACAACTGACTGACGAACAAACATATTGCACATACATACATACATACATATGTACATACAGATAGACAGACCAAATGATCATATATAAAATCAAGCACGAGGGGCATAGAATGTACGAGCCGAATGAAAAACTGTTTGTTGAAAGAGTTCGTAGACCACAAGTAACACCACGATGGTGAAGACTACAATTGCGCCAACAACAACAGCAACAACAACAACAACGGTAGCAATGAGCATAATAAAAATAACCGCAGCAGCATAAAGATAGCACACACATACATATGTACATATAGTAGATACTAAACATACAATAAATAGCATTAGCAACATTTTGCCGTTGTGCACAGTGCAGTGAAATTAACAATAACAACAACAAAATTACAAAAAACAACAGCAGAAGTAAAACACACCAATTGAACTCTGGCAACAGGCCACCGGCAATTGTAACGATAGCAGTGATAGTTCCAGCCGCAGCATCGCCAACAGCAGTGGGGTGGTGACGCTGTGGGAGGCATAAATAGTACGCCGAATGGAAATGCACTGCTGTCTGTCTACTAATAGAATTCCAATATGCATGCGGGTAGCCAAACATACACATACATGCAGGCATGTACACATATATACACAGATACAAAGCTAGATATATGTATGTCTGTATATGTATGTAGTGTATGTATGTACATATGTGTATGGGTGTGTTTATTGTGTTGTTGTTGTGGCGTGTGGACTGGAGAACGGCATGTGACCGACAGATCGATTGCTCGCTGACTAAGCTGACTTTGTTTCAGCAGCGTGAAGCAGCAGCAGCAGCAGCAGTTGCATGCGAGAGTTTCAGCAATAGCAAACGCGATCAGCGCTCGCACACACGACGGGGTATCACACGCGAACATATGTTGTTATCAGAATACGCTACTAAACGGCAAATGGATTAAAAGAAAAAGTTTGATACTAAAAATAAATAATTATTAAAACAAATATTATTAAAAAAAAATCTTATTAAAAAATTAAAAATAATTATAAAATTAAATTAATAAAATTTAAATAATAAAAAAAGTTTAATATTAAAAAATATATGCATATGTATATTATTGAAAAAATTATTATTAAAAAGGATTAAGTATTAAACAAAACTATTTTGATTAAAAATTAAAATTAATAATAAAAATTAAAATAATAAAAAAAAAAGTTTGGTACTAAAAAAAAGAAACAATTATTGGAAAAAATTATTATCTATTGTTAAAAAAAAAACTAAAAATAGTAATAAAAATTAAAATAATTAAAAAAAAACAAACTTGAAAGCAATAGTTATGGATTATTTTCGGAAAAACAGCTTTTAAATTTAGAATTGTGCAAAAATATATTTTCGTTGAATTTTGTATATTTATTATAACAAACAAATATATTTTCGTTGAATTTTGTATCTAAATAGAACAAAATTATATTTTCGCACAGCTATCCAGTTCCTCGAAAAGCAAGCCAAATCAGATGCGCAGCTGCAAATGGTGTGAACCGCTTAAAAAAATGTATAAAAAAAATAAAATAAATAAGAAATATAAATAAAGTGAGATAAACGCTAAAAAGTGTGCAAAACAATAGAACAATCAAAACCATAAACAAAAAATAAATAAATACGAAAATTATATATAAAATAATAAATAAAAAATCTAGCGTCGCTCCAGCTGTGCGAATCGTGATCACAGTCACCGCTGATCGTTGATATACTTTTAACACTAAATCGCTAATACATTTCATTAACGGCACCAAAAGCGTTTTCAAAAACATATAAAAAAAAATTTTTTTTAAACAACAAACGCACAAAAAATTATGTAAAAAGTGTGTTGCATAGCCAAATAAAATATCAATAAACAACACAAGCAATAATTAATATTAAAGAAAAACACAAATAAAAAATAAGACGAGAAAAAAAATAAGAGTGAATTAAACACAGCCACTCCTCACCTCCCACAAAGCAGCGGCGATCTATGGCTTTATTACTACTTGCATAAAGTGAAAAGTGTACTAAAAATATACTAAAACCGAATCAGCACAAATACAGGCGTAGCAGGCATAGCAGGCGAGCGCGCACACACCCGAAAATGGCTCGGAAAGAGCAACCGGCCGCTAATGATATCGAGCAATTTCTACGAGGTAAGTCGTTATGCTTGACTAATTCCGCTGAATATTTCCCCCATATCTATCACTCATGCATTATAGCGGTGTTGTGCGACAAGCTTAACTGTATGTAAATATTTACAAACATTCCGAGAGATATACTACAATGACAATACTAATAGTAAATTCATTGCCAAGTGTTATAACGTTTTCGCACATATGTGCGAGTTCTACTCCACTAAGTGCCGGCCCCAATTTCTATGACTTACGTGGAAAATGCTTACATTGCTTTGTGTCTGTGTGTGTGCAGAACAATTTTCTTGAGCGTGCCAGTTTTTAAGATTTTTTTTCAGAGTATTACACCGGAAGTCATACTTTGCTGACGCTTCTTGTTCCGTTTGAATGAGTTTAAAGCCACACTTATCGTTAATATTCAGGTAGTTGAAACGATTCATTGGCTTTGCATAAGAAAATGTAAAAAATGACAGCGGAATAAGCAAAAGTTAAACTAACGGAAACTTTGGCAATAACTAAAACATACGTTAGGAAAAAACACCCCCAACCTAGAAAGAAAAGCATACAATTCAAATTCTATATTCGAAGAATATAAAAATATATAGAGCAGAGTACAAAAGTTGAACAACAAGCACACTCATTAGCACAAGTTTGTTGAATTTTGTAAGTCTTCGTGGCAGAGTTATTTTCAGAAGGTTTATAATTTTATGGAATATAATTTAGATAACAATTTTTATAACTTCTATTATCTCAACTATAATGCATACTTTAATTAATTTCACAATTTACAAATGAAATCAGCTCCTTCCTTCTCTATAACAATAAATCCTAACGATCCTATCATTGTGTATATCCCATATCTATATACTTATGTATTATCTGTAAAATTTTCTCACATTAGAAAATGCTTCCCTTAACTACTATCGTATTTTATTGCTAAATTTACTTATACTTACAAAAGTAAAAATAGCATAACTCCATAATAATGATTATTAAATATTGGAAACATCTTCACACCAAAAGAGCTCTATATAGTATAATAAGCCTTTTTTTACATGTCTCAATTATTTTATAGAGGTTATTCCGAATGAAAAAAAATCTCACTGCTGCCATTTCGCCAACTGGTAAGTTAGATTATGTTAATCTGGTTGGCCAATGAGCCACGCATAGACCAGTAGTGGTCCTTTGCGATATCAGATAGAATTCTGTTGGAAGGTCCAAGAGGAGTAGTCATCCTTCAGGATGCCTGCGCTTGACGCGAATTTTAACAGACTATTTGGCCACACTATCGATACCATCTCCAGTGTATCATGCCGTGGGGACCCCAGATGCTTACAGCGTAGTCTTACCAATGCGGGACAAGCGTGCAAGAGATACTCCATTGTTTCACTTGTGCCTTACTCTAGACATTTCCTGCAGTCTTCTCGATCTGTCAGCCCCATTCTGCGGGCGTGTGTCGAGACCAGACAGTGACCAGTTAGTATTCTTATCATATTCTTATAGTCTCTTCCATCGATGCCAATAGAAGTTTTTAGTATTTCCGATCTTCCTTTTTGCCATGACTTCTGTAGTTTCGTAACCAGGTAGCTGGTAAGTCATAACAGTTTTATTAGCATAGAACACTGTCACTATACCACACCTCATAGAGCAACCAATAGAGTGTAATCTAACAGATTCGAATCAAACCGTTTTTTTTTTAATTTTCCGCACTTGCTGAAAGCATTTATCATTTAGGGAAATAATTGACGTAAGGCACCAAAATTTGTCTTTATCTGAGAAGCTCATTTTCAATCAGACCCCATTTTCAATCTGAAAAAAATCTGGACTAATAATGCCTTTGGCATTCAAACAACATTAGTGAGTAAATTTTACTTGAATTCAAAAACTCTCTTCATCTTCAGGATTTTCTGTACATCGAATATATAAAGTATGATTTTTTTTTTTTTGGAAAATAACGTTGACCTCAGTTGCACCGAAGCTATAATACTCAACAAATACAAAAGTTACATAAAAGAACTTGATTTTGATAGCGTAGTTTGTATGGGAGTTATATATACGGAGATTGTTACGTTGCCTTTAGCAATCATCCATTCCAAATTTTGTGAAGATATCTTTTGAAATAAAAAAAGTTTTCCCACAAGGACATGATTTTGATTGTTTAATTTGTATGGTTATGGCAAACTTAATACCCCTTGTTCAGTGTATAAAAACGAATTAACTTTCAAAAAATAAACGCCAACTCTCACTCATGGTTCCTCCCAAATCTTACACTCATAACAAACTATGCGGGACATTGTTTTCCACACTATAAGTGTGTATGATATTCAAGGTTCAAGTTTTAATGGTTATCTTTAAAAAACTTGTCAAGGCAAGATCATCATAGTGGCGAGATAATTCAGTTGTGTTCTACAGCAAACAATGACATAAGATAACTTCAAATATCAAATAAGAGTAAACTAAGTATAATAACTTTATTACACGTTGTAAATGTATTAATTTCTCAAAAAATTTTTCCAATCTCACAACCTTTGTTAATTTAATTATAAATAGAGAGAGAGGGGGAGATATGGTCCACACTATTTCCGTTTTCATTACCAAAATTTTAAAATTTATTGAGCTACTAGAGGACCCGTCCACGCTTTACTGTAGCTAATACATAAATGGTACTACTAATATCATCTATATGATTTCTAGTCACCCACCTTTGAAAGATACGTACATATGTATATAAATTTAGCAACTAAGAAACTGTTAGTTATTGAGGTATAGCCTTCTGGGTGAAACAACTTGTGTTCGTTCAAAAGGAAAATCGTATGTTAATGAAAAATACTGTTGAATTTGGGCTCTGCGCCAGAGAAATTAACCGTTGAAAAGAGATTTGATAAGTTGGAAAGAGGCGAAAAGAGCACCGAGGACATTGAAGGCAGTGGACACTCTAAAGAGGCGAAAGCTCTGTGCAAAGTGATTGCCGCTCAAATTCATAATCCACAAAAACAACGAATTGCTGATTCTGAAGAGTGTTTGAGTGATCTTTAAACGTAATAAAACGATTTTTTGCTGGAGTTCAATTGACAGTCAGCCTAGTGGACTGCTCATAATGAACCGGTTCTCAAGTGTGGAAAGACGAAAAAGTCGGCTGGCAAGGTTATGGCATCAGTCTTTTGAGATTCACGTGGTATAATATTCATCGACTGATTACTAAGCCAGTTATGATTCATTGCACTGCGTATCTGGTTACAGTTCTATTCTACCATTTCCGATGTTTAGCAATTGTATTATTTTTAAGGAAGGATCAGTTTGAAATTGTAGGCATATATTTCATCGTTTCCGTTTAAATATTGCACTGCTCTGTCCAATGCTTCGAAAATAATTCTGTATATCTCAAATTATAATAGATCTTTTTATCAACACTGCAGTTATTCCGATATTTTTTTTATATAAAATGTCGCTTTTGATTTGTTATGAATGCGTTGGCGTCCTTGCCATTTTGAGTTGTATGTATATAAAAAATAGCTGACTAAGCTACCTCCCCACTAATATTCAGCCAAAGCGGTGCAGCCGTTCTTGAGTTATAATAATAAAGTTACTAACACGACTTTCTTTCATATATGTACAGTCAAACCTGAATAAGAGTTCAAGGGAGCACAATCTCATTATCGCTTATAGAGGTTTCTCACTAACCCGATTTTTTCGCTAATGGGTACATGGGTAGCGTTTTTCTCTTGTAGAGGTACGCAGCAATAAAAAATCACAACAAGTACGAATGTAGTAAATATTTAATATGATAAAATTATGTGCAAAATATGCACATCACATACTATGTACATATATATTTTAATAGTGTGTATATGTGTTATGTATGTATGTATTTTTATTGTAGCTATTGTTGCTCCCAAATAATATACATAAACAAATAAAGCTCGACTATCGCTTATAGAGGTACTCGTATAGGTAAGTAGCAGTCTCACGAAGGTCTATGAGGAAAAAACGACACTCTCTTACAGTGGTTTCTGTTTCTCGCTAATAGAGGTTTTGGGATCTTAAAATGACGGTTCCTGGCTATTACACTCATAGAGTTTTCTCACTTTTCCAAGATCCAAGAAAACTTGTTGGTTTGAATTGTAATGGAAACTTTCTCCGGATCTATTTCTTAGAAAAGACTTTATAAAAGTGATTCAGTATAATTAGAGTAACAGGAGCCACTGTAGGGCCACATAGGGCCACTATACTTTGAAATTTACTCCTAACGCTAGTTTCGACCATAACAGGAAATAAGGTTAGAACTCTTAGTAGCAATCATTTTTAAGGTCAAAAACCCGATGGCAACTTATACGAGATATTTGTCCGCGCAACTCTTTCATGCCGTCTCAGTTATTATGATGGTATTTTCTGATGTTGAAAGTAAACTGCAAAGCTAAATGTTGTCCGTTAAATATAGACTATTGTTAGACATTTTGTTTTTATATAATTTTACCTGGGTCCCGCCAGAATTTCCAACGCACCGGCAGCCGAAAATAATGCTAATTAAATTTTCTTGAACTTAAACTTTCTTTGCATACATAAATACATACATATGTATGTACATATGACTTAAGTATATGTACATGTGTATGCATGTACAATATGCTCCAAAACTTACACGTTTTCGCAAAATTATGAAAATATGTGGCGCGAAGCCACAAATCACCGGACGCTTGTTTGTTGCAAATTACCTGGCAACCTACTTATTGCAGAACAAGACTTTCTACATCAGTTCACACACTTTGCTATGGACAATATTAAAACTCCAACACTGACTTACCTAATTATACATACAAATATTATAAGTATTGTTAGCAGGTTTTATAAATACCCCAAAATTGTATAAAATGCTATAATATTAGACACGCCTCTTCGGCGTCAGCTAAATTGAGACCTCGGAATATTGAAAAGAACCTTTACTCACATGCAAATACAAAGTCAGTAGATCTGTTTGCTTCTAACTAGCCGCTCGCACTGACTTACTTAGTAAGCTAATAAACTTCTTGTAATTTGGTTTGACTCACTTAAACACATACATAAATACATATATATGCTACAAGATATATATGCACATATGTATATACAGGTAACTTGCTGCAATTGTTGACTTCCTCAGGTTTTCAACTTGTTTGTTGTTTGTTTAGTGCCTCGCAGTAGTCGCTATTTTATTTTGTGTGATTTTTTCTTTAAATTTTTATTTTATTTTTGCCACAACAGCTCGATTTGTAACAGCGCTTGCGGTTTCTGTCTTCTCAGCTTTATTCTTTTTGTTATTTTCTTTGCTTTTGTAATACATTATTCATTCGCGCGTTTCATTTTTGTGGCTGCAAATGTTACAGTTGTTGTTGTTGTCTTGTTGCGCCGTTGTGTATTGTCTTTGGTCTGAGGTTAATAGTTAGTAGTGCGCCGCTATAATATATTTTTAATGCTTTTTTTATTTTCATAATTTTTCAGTTTTTCTTTGGTTAAACGCTGTTACCGTTATTCTGCCGGCTTTTACTTTTCATGTCGCAACATTAACACATTCGCAATTTTTATGAATTCATCATCGTTTAGCAGCTCGCCAGGTTTTTATTATGCTTTTTACAAAGTCATTTAAATTTCAGAGCACAATCGTTGACTGAGGGGTTCATAATATTGGCTAACATACTATATACATACCGACACAGAGATGCATGTACATATATGTATGTTTATATGCTTACACATAGTACATACTCGTATACATATATCGGGTGATTTTTTAAGAGCTTGATAACTTTTTTTTAAAAAAAAACGCATAAAATTTGCAAAATCTCATCGGTTCTTTATTTGAAACGTTAGATTGGTTCATGACATTTACTTTTTGAAGATAATTTCATTTAAATGTTGACCGCGGCTGCGTCTTAGGTGGTCCATTCGAAAGTCCAATTTTGGGCAACTTTTTCGAGCATTTCGGCCGGAATAGCCCGAATTTCTTCGGAAATGTTGTTCTTAAAGCTGGAATAGTTGCTGGCTTATTTCTGTAGACTTTAGACTTGACGTAGCCCACAAAAAAATAGTCTAAAGGCGTTAAATCGCATGATCTTGGTGGCCAACTGCCCATGCATCCCGAAAAATGCACTGTTTGGTGGTTTGTACGCTGGTGGAATCATTGGACCGTATTTTTCAAAGATGCTGTTGGACGCAACGTTACGGTGAATGGCGATCGCTATCGTTCGATGCTAACAAACTTTTTGTTGCCAAAAATGGAAGAACTGAACTTGGTTGACATGTGGTTTCAACAAGATGGCGCTACATGCCACACAGCTCGCGATTCTATGGCCATTTTGAGGGAAAACTTCGGAGAACAATTCATCTCAAGAAATGGACCCGTAAGTTGGCCACCAAGATCATGCGATTTAACGCCTTTAGACTATTTTTTGTGGGGCTACGTCAAGTCTAAAGTCTACAGAAATAAGCCAGCAACTATTCCAGCTTTGGAAGACAACATTTCCGAAGAAATTCGAACTATTCCGGCCGAAATGCTCGAAAAAGTTGCCCAAAATTGGACTTTCCGAATGGACCACCTAAGACGCAGCCGCGGTCAACATTTAAATGAAATTATCTTCAAAAAGTAAACGTCATGAACCAATCTAACGTTTCAAATAAAGAACCGATGAGATTTTGCAAATTTTATGCGTTTTTTTTTTAAAAAAAGTTATCAAGCTCTTAAAAAATCACCCGATATTTAAGTACAGTTTAATAGTCACAGTGGTCGAGGGCCTCATTAAACTCTTTCACTTGGCTTTGGTTAATCATTGAATTAGTCTGTTGGTGGAGTTTGCCAGGGCATACTACATGAGTAAAGGGTGATTCGTTTTGAGGTTCCTTATATTTTTAAAGAAAAAAAATATAATGGGAATGTTTATTATTATTCGAAAGAACGTTCTTTGGCATTTGTTTTTTTTTTTTTTTTTTTTTTTTTGTTTTTTGAATGTTGGCAACGACTACCGTCTGAGATATTCCATTCTTTCAGTCCAATTTTCGATGACTCATTGAGCATTTTGACTGGTAACTGGCACATGACACGCGTGATGTTTTGCTCCAAGATCGGAATCGAAGCGGGATTGTCCGTACAGACTTTCAATTTTACATATCCCCACAGGAAATAGACCAGAACGTGAAATTATCTGCTCACCAAAGTATTCTCTCAAAGAATCAATTAATTGATGCGATTTTGAAACCAAATATCGCCAAGATCACGAGCTTCATTTTCAGGCATCAAATAGTCGGTTATCGTGGCGTTATAACGGTCGCTATTGACGGTTACGTTCTCAAAAAGAAGAAAAATGGACCGATGATTCCACTGGCTCACAAACCACACCAAAAGGTTTTTTTTTTACTGAAGGAAATGACAGCTCTTGAATCTCTTCAGGTTGCTCTTCGTCCCAAATGCGGAAATTTTGCTTGTTTACATACCCATTGAGCCAAAAATGGGACCGGTCGAATATTATCCAATAATAAATGCTGAAATACTGAACAAAAAATAGTATGACAGCATGAAACAACTCGCGCGTGATCTGTCAAAAAAAGGCTATCGGAAAAAGTATCTCTACTTGGATCACCCGTTATATGGGAGAAATTTCGAAAAGTGTGTACATATTTTTATAAGAAAAACTGAAAAAAATCTAATAAATTTAAGGGTAAGGTAATTCATATTACAACAATCACGATTTTACTTTATTTTGTAACTTTAATTTCATTTTAATAGCTCAAATTTATTTTCTACAAACATACCTAGCTACAATATATACATACACACACACACCTTTCATTAAACTAACGTTATTTGACTTTTGCTCCAAAAAAGCTTAGTTCGTTTGACAGTTTATGCTGCTGCTTAGCTGGGACCAAGGGGTTAGTTGCTCAACTGTTTTCCAAAAACAAAAAACAAATCTCATTACATCATTAACTTGCGCTTTAGCGCTTTTAATTGCGATTTATAGTTCCGCTCACAATTACTTCGTTTATTAGGGTGCATGTGGCTCTAAATCGCTTTCCGCTGAGATTGTTTTCGCCCGCTTTAACTAAAATGATATACTGCTTATCTTTGTCTCTATTATCTTTATTGTAAATTAACGGTATGTGAACGGCGGCAAGAAAAATATTTTTTTACAAGCAGCAAGTTGACCGTTTGTAATGCTCAGGGCTGGTGAGTCACACTAAAAGCTAGACTTGAAGATCAAACATAGTCAAAGTACTGCTTCATAATTAGGTTGTTCCGTTAATACAACTCTTGCATACCGTTATGATTTACCTGTAAGGGCACACCAAGTGTGATTCTAGAGAGTTTTTTATAATGAAAACTTCTGCTTGCAACGTTTTAGACTTTTGAGGATATATGTATGTACATATGTATTTACAGGTATACATAACACTGGTCTACAGTGATATTGTTGCCCTAGATACCTAGTAAGATTGATTTTGGATATATTTGTGCCCACATTTCATGAAATTATCAATTGTTTTGTAAAATTTTACTGAAATCTTTGTAATGCCAGTTTTGTTTTAAAAAATAAGGAAGTTAACGATATAAACATAGTGACAAATGTCGAAAATATACATACATACATATGCTATATTTCAATGCAACGCCTTTTATGACCTTTTCTTTTAGAATTTTCCAATCGACTTTTTTTTTTCTTTTCAAGAAGTAATCCGCCGTCAGATGACGATCCAATCAACATTGATACCTCTCTTCCATCACATTTAGATCCTGGTTGAACCGCTCTCCCTGTTGCTCACCATAATATCCCAAATAATTCGAAAATTCATCCAGTTTGTTACGGAAATAGTCTGTCTAAGTTTATGCTCAAATGTGTCTAAGTTGATACTCAAATGTGCTCCTGGAGTCTGTTTGTCAGCAGATTTTGTGCAATTTCTTCATAATTTCTTTAATTGCCGCATTTGATAACCAACAAATACTCCACCTTTCAACTTTTCCACAATGAATTCGGAAATTTTTTGCCAATGTCACCAAAACAATATCCTATCCTGTGACAATTTTTTTTTTTATTTTTCCTAACTTGATCACGTATTTAGTGACTGAGTTCATTTTGAGAAACCTTTAAAACTTTCTACAAAATTTTCCGCACATTTTCGGTAAGGAGCCTGAGATTAAGGATCACGTGATGATGAACCCTAACGACTGGAAACTAAATTTTTATTACCAACAAACCGATATTTATTAAAATATGTTATATGTAATTATCTTATAAACAAGAGCACATTCAATGTTTTCATGAAGAAGATCGTAAACAGGGCAAACAGGGCACTTTAAAGCATCAAAATTTGCTAAAATATCAAAATAACCAAAAAAAATTGTTTTTGTAAAGCTGTCTAATTAATGAGTATACAAAAAAAAAACAAAATTCTAAAACAAAAAATATAATTTTTAACCCTAGTTACTAAGTAAACTGCTACAATGGATACCGCGTTCACTGTTCCTCACTTTTTGGCGCAAATCGGAAATTCCAAGTGTAGCCAGATCCTTCTCCACCTGGTCTTTCGAACGGAGTGGAGGTCTTCCTCATACTCTGCTTCCCCTGATGGGTATTGTGTCGAATACTTTCAGGGCTGGGCTGTTTTCATTCATTCGAAGGATTTGACCTAGCCAGCTGAACTATGGCAATGCCCGAGGATTGTTAAAAAAATTTCGATTTAACAAAATAGCAGACTTTAAAAAGTAATTTAGAATTTGGCTGAAAAGTTAGATGCTTTTTGGTGCGCCAATATTCGATTTTTCATATAATGCAAAGACTGCAAGTTCATTGTTCAGAGATATGTATATATCCAAAACAAGCAGAAACAATTAAGGAAGGCTAAGTTCGGGTGTAACCGAACATTTTATACTCTTACAACTTGTAAGATTTCAATACTAGACCTCACAGATTGACCGATATGTTCGGTACAAATTAGCCATATAAGGCTTTCAACATAGCGGTTGTAACTCGAAAACAACATTTGCCAGCTACAAATCTTTTCGGCACTGGTTAAATTGGTCTATAACTCCGCCCATTTCCGATATAACAGTTATGTTGAAAACTGCTGCAAGATAAAAAGCAATAACCCAATAAATGCGTCAGAGATCTGAAATTTTACACCTAACATGGCACAAAAGGGGCTTCTCAGGAACCGATATCAAAATTGGACGAAGAGTTTGGCACCACCCAGCTTTAATAAATGGTCCGGTAGTATGAAGTACTAAAGTGGTTAGTGTGAAGTACTAACTTGGGGTAGCACCAAGAACTTTGATTGTATCCTTAACCGATTTTACTTTGTGAGCAGGTGAATTGGCGTGTAACCAAATTACTTTGCCGTGTCATCTGGACCATTTTGGTCGTTTTTCGATCAATGCATGGTTCAAATTGGCCATTTGTTGTCTGTAGCGATTAGTATGAACAGTTTCACCAGATAGAAGCTCATGATATACCACACCCTGATCCTACCAAACACTGAGCATTGTCCCCTTAACCCAAGATTTGCTTCTAAATTAGCATGATCACCATATATTCCATGCGACTCTACAGCACTTTTCTTGAAATGAAAATAAAAAATTAAATCTGCAGTTTAGTAAATTACAAAAATTTCGATTTCCAACAAATTTCAGATGTACGCGAACATTTCCGCGCCTCACTCGAGACATCCGACTATGAGAATACCTCGAATATGTTTCATGTAACTGAGGCAGATGCGACGCTCAAACTCTTGATACGCTGTGAGATGCTCCTAGCGAACTACGCGCTGAAAGATGCCAATGCAACAACGCTCAATAACAATAAGTCCATTATTGTCAATGGTAAAATGGAGTCAAACGAAGTTTATGATGGAATCAATGGAGCTAATAGGGTCAATGACCCGTCAATGCAAGCGCACACAAGACACACAACAGCGAGCAAGCAAGACAATAATGCAACAAAGAACATTACGAAGCAGACAGAGCGATCGCATGAAGACGCATCCTACTTGGATATGAGCGGAGGCGGTGGCGGCAGAACGAGTGGCAAAAAATGTAAGTACTAAATGCTTGACCTCTGGGCGCTGCCCACCACTACAAATACAATACAAACAGCCATGAGTTAATTAATGTAAAATAGCATTCAATTAAAACTTAATTTCATTTTTTCTTTTCAATTGCATATTTTAGCAAACAGTTGGTATGATGAGTGGAATAGTGACATGAAAAGCGATAAAACGTTTCGTTGTTCGGGGCGAGTTGGCAACAAAACCAACAGTAAAGCGTACAGTGATGAGGATGTTGACGTAGATGAGGAGGATAGCGATGCGAATGAAGATGATAACAGCTCCCAAAACTACGATATATGCCAAGTTTCCAGCCATGACAGAGACGAAATGCAAAAGGCAATAACACCAGAGCTCGAACCCATGCAGGCCATTGATTGTCCATATATGGATTTACCAGCCGGACATCTTTCCATTCAGCACGCCACCAAATTTGGACAGTTGCAACGCGTCGAGAAACGTCTGTTCTTCGATCAGTGTAAAAAATACTACTGCGGTGTGCTTGACGATTGGCTGCTGTGCTATGCCGACGGACCCACGTCAGCACATCCAACGATAACATTGTATTTAAAGCACAACGGCGTCGAAATCGAACACTATGGCGAGGGCAAGCGACGTGAAGTGTGTTTTCAAATTACAACAGCCGATCCCAATAAGAAATTTCTCTTCCAAGCCAATAGTGAGGTGGATGCCAAAGAATGGATTATCGCCGTCGAAGCGGCCATACGTGGAGACACATCGCCGGCCAGTTTGATAAGGAATACAAGAAAACTGCCAACACCGCCTATGGCCAAGAAAATGACATTTATGAGTCACATAAACAATGCGCCAACGCACGATTGCATTTACGAAGAACCCTCACCGCTCTTTCAAACAGAAAAAACATCGAACAAGCCTAAACCTAATTTACCAAGCAAGAAGGATGCAACAGCCACAGTTGACTTGATCAATGAACTGGAATACGACATACCCAAATATCCACCGCAACCTGTTAAATCGGCTGACACAAGTCAATCGGAGTTGGAAACCGCCGAACTATTGAATTTAAACGAAAACAGCGTACCCAACACCGAGAAACTCGAGTTTCAATCAATTGTCAAGGATGTGCATAGCAAGTTGTCTAGTCAGCTGTCCGGAGGTCCAACGCCGGAACGCTTAAAAAAGGCGCTCATAAAAACTTATTCCGGCAGCAGTGCCAGCGATGTGGAAGCTTTGGCGTTAACACCAACCTCACCGAACACAGTGAAGGAGAACAAGAAACAACGCAAGTCCACTACACCAAATGCCAGTCCACAGAAGAGTAACAACAGCGTGCATGGCAGTCCGAGCAACAACAACAACAGCAGCAACAACACAGTTAGTGTTAACGATCGTGTGGGTGTGAAATGCTTTGATAAATGGTTTTTCAATCGCATGAACAAGACAACATCTTCGGGTCGCAGCACAAGCTCGTCGAGTTCGGCGCCATCCTCGCCGGCCAAGTGTAAACAAAGTGAAAAGGAAAATCTACTACAAAGCCTCGATTCGCATGATGCTGTCGATGGTGGTGGTGGTGGTGGTGGCAATGATGGCTTACACACTAATAGCAGTAATCCCTCATCACCGATACTGAAGAGCACCTTTTCGAGTTGCAGCGCCGGTGTCGACAGCACCATGAAGAGCAAAGTCGATCTGATAATCAAAGAGTTTGAGACGAGCGCACACATGGGCATGCTCACAATGGAGACGTTGGCGGGCAGTGCTGTGGCCTCACTGAGTTCCTTCTGCGACAAAGATTGTAATAATTATGAGCCCATAATGACTGTGACAACGCCACCGAGCAGTTTCTTAAAGAAAATATAGCACAGCGTTGCCAGTATTAAATCGAAAAAAAACGTTACCGTGTAAGAGCGACGCTAGTTGGTGCATCGTGTGATAGGCACTCAAATAATTAATGACTCTCTTTTGATAATATTTAGTTATGTAAGCGCTCTTGTAAAAGTTTCAAGCGTAAAAGTATTCATTATTTTATTAAAGAACTGTTTGGAATAAATAATTTTTGTTAGTATTAATATAAAACTCCTTGGTGTTTCCTTTAACCATTGATGGTCTAAGTTTGCCTCTAAAATAAATTATTGGATTGCATGTATGACTGATTTTGATTTTAGACCAACACAATATAAAGAACTAATAGTGGCTTTTGTATTTTGAAGTTTTTAAACCGATTATACATATTTTTGAATTCAAAATTATTAAAAAAAACGTTTCTGGTTTTATTAAGCTTTAGGCCAATCTAAAATTTTCAAAAAGTTTAATTTTTTTTGCCTTAAAGTACACTTAAGAGTCCTTAGACCATTATTAAATTGACAGAATAGTGAACAAAACTCCCAAACCCTACGCTGTAGTACCGAAGCTTCCCGCACAGTCAGCATATGACTCTGAACTTTTTAAATCAGGCTACAATGGTACACGGAACCATCGAACGTATCAATTTTAAAGTTAATTTGTAGTCTCAAAGCAACATTATCTAGTAAACGATTTTTTTGTTATTAAGATAACTTGTTATACCTTTAACAGGATATTTTAAGTTTGCCCAGATCCCATAAATAATATACATATGTACTATATCCATAAATGACCAGCGTGATGAGCTGAGCCGGTTAAGCCACGTCCATGTCTTTATTCGTCTTTATATACGAGAACTAGTTCCACAGATTTTGAGAGATCGATCAGAAACTTTGGACATATCTTTTTCTCCTCAAGAAGCTGCCCATTTGTTGAAACCGCCGATAAACGAATACTTTAGGATATAGCTGATCGATCAAACTCAAGTCTCTGTATAGAAAATATTTGATTTGACAAAGTACTTTCCTGACATGGAAACCCCAGAGGCTTAACGCAGTTAAGTTAGCAATTAATGAGTACCCCATATAGCTGGAAAAAGTTTTGGATAGCCAACTGATGTCGAAACTCAATGGAGTGATAAAATCCAATGGTGCCCTATAGATATGAAAGAAGATGCTTAAAGTAATCATGCAATGGCGTTACACATCGGCAGCAAAGCCAATCTTGTTGTACGGTGCTGGTGGACCGCTGTCAACAAAATCCTTTAGAGAAAATCGCTGGAGTGGATACAGCGACTCGCTTTTCTCCGCTTAAAGAGAGCGCTAAAAACCACTCTAACGGATTTACTGGGAAAGCTACTCAACCTACCACCAATCAGCATTGCAGTGGAAAGCTCTGCAGCCAATCCAGTTGCAGGATTGGTGGCGTTATGTAAATTCTCCGAAACGATCTTCTAGCATAGCTCAATAAGTGGGGGTTGGTGTATAAAATAGATACCCTCAGGTTTCAAGTCTCACTAATAGACTAAGCTGGCGCAGGAGCACGTGACTCGCCTGCGGAACTTATTACGTTTATACAGACGGATAAAAATGGCTAATGGTGTGTCGATTGCTCGGAGCGAGATCTCAGACGATCCTTTAGGCTTCCGAAATACTGCAGTATCTTCCAAGCGGAAGTCTTTGAGATCAGGGATAGCTGCAATAGCTAACAACGTAGGAAACAAACATAAAGAAGATTTTTGTTTTATCAAAATTCGATAGCCAGGCGGCTAGACCAGGCGGCAATTAAAACAGGGATTGTCCTTAGAAGCAGATAGGAAGTAGATATATGTAGGCCATAAGGGATTTCCGGGAAAAGAAATACTTGATTAGATTACTAACGTGGCATACGTTTGCCTCTTGAAACAAATCACTAAAAACAATTTGCAATGAAATTTCCAAAAGGGCTGACAGACAGATTACTGCGAGATGGAATGACTTATGGACATGCAAAACCTCCAAGTCATGTGCAAGAGACTCGAAGGAAAACATGTATGCTTTTTACTCACACGGTCTGTAAGGAACTGCACTTACTACTATCGCATACGAGCAGTATGGTAATAAGTAAATAAGTGACGATGATACTTGCGAAAGTGCATGGAGGTAAGACGCTAGAACACCTCTTATACTTCTGTCCAGCATTATCTAGAACTCATCTTAGATATCTACGAGTTTCGTATTTCAAGTGACTAGATGAAGTATCAAAAGTCGCTCTTAAAGTTCGCAAAAACCGAATGTCAACTCTGAACGAATTAATGGAATTCGAAATATCGAGTCACCCATTTCATCGTAGCAAAGCTACGAATACGAATGTCCGCTACGAATACACATAATTTGCTTTCACTGAATTCATGTGAATTCGAAACTTTTGTTATCAGACTTAATTTTGACATTTCGAAATAAGCTGGTTAGAACAAAAAATTTACGAAATGTTTTATTAACAACTGAGAAATCTGCTGAGGGCTTAAGACTGACTGAAAATCGACGATTAACAGTAATGCTTTCCAACAACCAGGATGACATGAAACGTATTATTACTGGCAATGAGTATTGGATCTATGCTTACGACTCGGAAACAGGTTAACAATCGACTGAATATCGTGGCAAAGGTAAGAAGAAGCCGAAAACTCAACGTCAAAGCAGCTCACAAATCAAGGTTACGTTGATTTTTCTTCGATTATCGAGGTGTAGTGCATTGCGAATTCCTTCCGACCGTCCAAACTGTCAACAAGGAATACTATTTGAGTGTTGTGCGTCGTTTGTGAGAAGCTATCCGTAAAATGTGGCCAGAGTTATGGGCCGAAAACTCTTGGTTTTTGCACGACAATAATGCACCGTCGCATAATGCATTGATTCTTCGTGAGTTTTTCGCCAAATTTTCAATCAATATCGAGCCGCAACCACCATAGTCGCCGGATTTAGCTCCGTGTGACTTGTGGCCACTCAGAAAACTCAAACAACCGCTCCGTGGAAGCCATTTTGAGTCAATTGAAGACATTAACACTAATCATTCCAAACCTTAATATATACCTATTTCTACCATAGCGGGTCAAATGACCCGACTATATGTTTCATGCTTGAATGTATGAAATATGGATGTTAGGAAGGAAATAAAAATATAAATACAATTTATTATAATTAAACAAAATAGTGTGTTGAGCATTTCTATTATAAAAGCAAAAAATAAAAATTTTTAATGAGGGCCTATATTCATCTTTTCCAAGATATGGAAGTGCATTTATGACGTATTTGCTATCGACGTCCGATGCTAACCAAAATTTGATTCCAAATTTATCCGGCTTCTTAGGCATGTATTGCGTAAATCTACATCGTACTTTAGTCGGAAATAGCTGTTCGTCTATAGTAATATTTTCACCCGGTTTGTAACAGTTTTGGCTGTTCTCAATGAAAATATCCCAAATTGCAGATACCAAAGCGAATTTATCTGTGTTCAAACGTTGGATCCGCTCACTTTTTTTTATCAAAACGAATAAATCTAAGAATTTAGGTAAAATTATTTTTGCTCATAGTTTCAGAAAAAAATTAGGCCCCCATATGTTATTCCACAAAAAGGAAATATTCAAATTATTTGCTCCATATGCAGCTCGAGCATACAAAATTCCAATAAATGCATCTAATTTTTTTTAGATAAACTCCAATCGGAACCAAACACTCTCTTTGCTTCTTTTATTGTGCATGTTCTTATATGGTTCATAATACGGTTGTCAATTATCAATGAAAATGCAGTACTAACTTTACCTTTCATTATATGGCGTTTTGCATATCCAGTTGGGCTTACTTTTTGCCTGAAAATGTTATGAAGTGGTGGTCTTCCAGGTGTGCCACTTATTTGTATTTCTTCCCAAACAGATCCATCAATTGCAATATTTTGTTCATTTATTTCTACTTCACTTTCTTCCGAACTTGAGAGTAATCTCATTCTTTTTCGGCCACTACATACATACATTCACAATATTTTCCTCTTCATCGTCAGTATCTGTAGAATCAAACTCATTTTTATTTGCAACCAATATATCTTAATTTTCAGAAAATTCATCTAATTTCTGAAAACTCTTCGCCAATATTATTTATATCTTCTAAGAACTTGTACTGTCTTGTTTGCTTCGACATTTTTCTGTGTAAAAAATGATCTGTATTACTATAGCTATCAAAATAAAATATAAGCTAGGTACTTACCAAGACTTTCAAGTTTTCCACTTTTTCTTACACTAAAAAGCTATTTTCAATTTAAAATTTGATATTTTCTTGAAATTATTCTGAGCTATTTTCGTTGAACTACTTTACGCAACAGTCTTTGGAATAATGTGCAACTTACTGACTACAAATATGACCCGATAATCTCATAACACAGAAAAATTCTCTCCGGGTCAAATGACCCGTTGTGGTAGATATCGGTATACAACAAGGATTACTCAGAACAAACAAGAAAAAAAACAACAAAACAAAAATACTTTTATAACTGTACATTAATTACTTAGAAAAAGTCATGATGTCAAATGTGCAATAGCAATAAAATTATACTTGCATTTTCAATGCAAAAGTTCAAAATGGGTCATTTGACCCGTTATGGTATGTTTAGTGTTAAATCACTACGCGCCTTGAAGGCTATTCCGAAAATTGGCTTTAGCAACTGTTTCGATGATTGGAAAAAGGTGTGGCACTGGTGTATTGGGGTCAGCGATGATTACTATGAGGAAAACAACGTAGGTTTTAGAAATAAATTAAGAATTTTAAAATTACGAGCAAAGTCTTGTCTCATAGTAGTATTAATCTCCCTTCATTCTACAAAAACACCACCGTACTTAATTATTTTCAATATTTTCGCACATTTATTTCAGATAACATTTATATGATTGTAAATATATATTTATATATATATGTGTGTAAAAATCGTATGTATATTAACATAATACATTTATAAGTGTATATTGTGAATTTATTGTATGCATTATTGTGTTGTTTATTCAACTATCGCAGCAAAACAGAGTTTCCTTTGAAGGCCAGAATACCAAACAAAAATGATCAGACATACGGCCAAAAAGCGCAATACTTTGGTGTAAAATAGATATATAGTATTCATGAAACGTTATTTAAATGTTTTCTTTTTTTTATTATGTATGCCTTCGGAAATCGATCAAAGGTGCCATGGAAAAAGGCTCACTCTTTTCATGCTACATATGTGACACTTTCAGTTTCCTTCTCACTATGATTGCTAACAATTATAAAAAAGTTCAACGTAAAAATGTAACTACAACAACAATAATATCGTTTGTATTTATTCATTCATTTTTAGTAACAAAACTATGTATGTGATTTATGCTAACTATTTCATTGAATATATGTATGTACTATGTATATATGTATTTAGGTACATTATATATTTTTGTGAAGTATTCAGTATGTATAAAAAAGTAATAGTAGTAATTCAGAGGAAAATTATTGTTTGCTTTCTTGCTTTAGCAGTAACAACGAGGTAGTCTCGTGATGTAAAACGATAAAAGACGGAAAACATTTCATTAAGGTTCGGTACAAACGACTCCCCTACAAAAAAAATACCCGGCGCTGTGGTGGCGTACAAGTGTACGAAAGAGCGTGTACAATATTATACGAACAGTATCGGAATATAAGAAAATTTTTTTACAAAATTAAAAGAAATAAAAATATTTAAAAAAAATTTCAAAATATAAAACTAAAGAAAATAAATTTCAAAAGATATAATCAAAGAAATGCGTATCCACGTTAGAAAAGCTTATAAGTTAGTGATTAAAAGTACATAGTGCTTGATTTTTATAAAACAGCAATATGCTTATCTTTAGTATTTTAAAATATCAATTCTCATAATTCTGTGTATTTTTATTTCTGCTTGTTTTAATAAAAATTTTTCGGTGCGCACTCAATCGATGTTGAATTTCTGTCGTTTGTGTTGCGTTTGCAGCTTAAAAGCGCTTCAGCTTGCTTATGTAGCTTGCAGCCAATTAATTTTGAAACATTTATGTTGTGAGTATGGTGATGACGATGAGCATCTAAGGCTGCCGCACATAACGCATATTAAGCGGAAGAAAAGGTTACACTTTCTTGTGTTGAGATTCCAGTATTTCAATTAAATGATCACGACGTTTTGAATCCTTTATGGTGATTTGTTTGCGAACCACTTCGTTAGTTGAAAACATGCCCATTACTTTTTTGTTTTGTTTTTTCAGTCTGATTTCCAGTCCCTTGTCTGTGGGCGTAAAGACGTCGATGTTTTCAAGGCGGTATTTCCATTGGACCTGGAAGTGAAAGCGAAGGAATATAAATGAGGATTTTAAAAAATAATAACAAACAAAAAAACTGTTAAAGAGTATATAAAGGTATGTATCTCAGAGAGTAGAGATTGTGGCGTAGCCTTGGATAATAATGTCGATCTGAAAAATTTAATCGGAGGTTGTGGCGTTGCCTTGGATAATATTTCATGCCAAAATTTCTTGAAGATATATTGTCAAATGAAAAAGTTTTCCATACAGTAACTTGTTTTTTATGGAACAGTTTGTATGACAACTATATGCTTTAGTAGTCCGATCTGAAGAATTTTATCGGAAGTTGTGGCACTGCTTTAATCATTAATTCATGCCAAATTTCTTGAAGATATTTCGTCAAACTAAAATTTTTTCCAGAGAACTTGATTTTTATCGATCAGTTTGTATGGCAGCTATATGCTATACTAGTCCGATCGGAGGAATTTGTTCGGAAGTTGTGACGCTGCCTTCCATATTGATTCATGCCGAATTTTCATAAAGATATCATTTCAAATAAAAAAGTTTTCCATACAAGAAACTGATTTTTATCGATAAGTTTATATGATACCAATATGCTATAATGGTCCGATATCGGCGGTCCTAACAAATGAACAACTCTTGGGGCGACTATGACGTGTGCAAAATTTCAGATCGATATCTCAAAAACTGAGTTACTAGTTCCCGTATACTTTAACGGACAGATAAACAGACGGACATTTATAAATCGACTCGGCCAATAATACATATTTCCGACCTCTCTTTCTGGCTATCACAAACTTCGTGGCATACTTAATACACACAGTTAGGGGTATAAAAATAAACTTCGGATACATATTAAAAACGATTGAAAACAGTAAGAATTCAAGAAGGGCTACCAGTTATGTTTTTATTAAGCAATTCAACTCACTGTATATGTGCCGAAAAGATCATTCTTCGTTGCATGTATAATGCGATGATTTGAAACGACGAAGTACTCATGCTTTGGTACTAACTCCTCACAGTGTATGAATACATCAGTGGCAGCATATTTGCCCTTTTCAATTTCCCTGTAATAGAAAATTCAACAAATATTAATTTTTAATTGCATAACTATTTAACTTATATTTGAACACATACCTGAAAACACGATTGCCCTCCGCCTCGGCACGACAATAAGGTCGAACGACATTATCCTGATGTATGTAGCGCGGTGCACGAAGGCGCATTGTATCATGTTGGCCCTCGGCAGCACGACGCACTGCACCAAAGCTGCCGCTGGCAAAATCAACCACACCGGCTGTCGGTTGGGCCACAAAACCAATGACGCCCTTGCCGACACCTTTAAAGAAGCCCTCAACACCTTCCTCACGCGCGCCGGCTACGGGTTTAGTCACCACACCCGAAACGCCATCAACGAAGCCCTGCGGAATGGTCAAGTAAGGTTAAAATAAATATTTTGTTTCAACTAATAAAATGTAATACACACCATAACCAAACTTTTGCCGCTGCGCGCTATGCCTTCCGAAAATGTTTGTGGTTTCTTATTCATGTGCAGGCGACGCTTCTTCTGATATTCTTCATCGAATGTGAGTGCAGCCAAACCTTTGCCCATTGCGCCGGTGATCCTGGAAGAATAAAACAAAGAAAATTATTATTTAAAAAATATGGGTCAATGCGCACACGCAGTGAATGCACTTACTTCGATACTGCACCGGCTGCGCCTCCCACTGTATGTCCGAAAAGTGATTTAACACCGAGCGCAAGACCCTGCGCAAATTCGCCTGGTCCTTGGATAGCACCCTGTGGAGACAGCACATATTACCAACAAATTCATAGCAAAATATGTGATGAATATTTACCTGGAATGGTTCATAGAACAAATCTTCGACACCTTTCTTCAGGCCAACAACCAAGCCATAAGGATTGCCGAGCACATCCAAACCCAAAACGAGCACGTACAATTGTTTCAACGCTTGACCGGTATAATGTGTTGTAATCTCCGAAGTTAACTGCTGCTGCGTAAAGAACTGATACTCACGTTCGAAGAAAGCGAGTCGGAAAACAACATCATTAACATCCGTTAAAGTAACGCCGACACCCTGTACCAACGTGGACAGTATACCCGGCAAAGCTGTGGTATCTGAGCCAGCCATGGAGAAACTGACGTGTATTTTAATCGGTCCCAAATGCAAATTATCATAGAAATTCTTTTGCTCCTGTGCAGAATGCGTTTCGACTAGATCAGATAACGGCTTCTCTATCGATTCGACATTCATATTGAAGAGTTTCGCCGCTTGTACATCGTCCACTTTGCTGGCAAACATATCGGCGAGCGCCGTAAGGAATATCAAATCCACTTTGAAATGGAACTCCTGTATAAGCATTGTTGCGTATTTGTATTGTTTGACAGTGGAGTTCGGCACAACCCATTGTACGACACTGACTTCGATGAATGGCTTCAGTACGGTAGTCGTGGCTACACTTTTCGGTGGTGGTATGGGCGCCAGCACAACTGGGAAGATATAATCGTTTAATTGATTGTCAATTTGGATTTTGTTGATTTTAGCGTGTAGCTGCATTTGATAAGGTGAGGTGCGCATTTTGAACCAAACACCTGGATAAAAGGTGCGATGTATTTCACGCTCCTTATTCTTTTTAAGTATCATATGTTTGAAATCGATCTGAAATAATTAAATAAAAATATTAATATTGATTATATTTGTATATCGTATGTGGTCGTACCTCGTATTTGGCATCCATGTAGTACTTCTTCACCAGATTCACACTACGATCCACCAAATACTGTTGGTACTGCTCTTCAAGCTCTGCGGTTTCGTGTATATTCATCTGCTTGAAGTGTTTTGCGCCCTTTTTTTGCTCCCAAATAACACCTGTAATAATTAATTGGAAATTTAAATTTAATATGCTTATTACAGAACTTTTGTGAGAAAAAAATTATATATATTGTGACAAAAAAGTGCCCGGAAATTGTAAATAAAACGCAAAATATTTAATTATTCATCAATATTTAATTTATCGTCTTCAAAGTAATCCCCACTAGATGTAATACACTTATGCCAACAATTTGGTCAGTCCTCGAAACACTTTTCATAAGAACTTTTTGTGTGGACCTTTATGGTATTTACTTCACCGAATTTTATTATATCTCTTCGATCGACAGAAAACAGGTTCCATTCCGATGATTGTTGACTTGTTTGCATGTCGAAATCATAAATTCATGGCTCATCGGCAGTTATAATGCTCTCCATGAATACGGGATCGGAATTCACACGATCAAGCATGCCCAAAGAGACCTTTATCGGGACGATCTGAGCAAGAACCCAAAATATCCACCAATATCAATCAAACGGACTCTCGAGAGATGTCGAGCTCTCTTGCCATATCAAGCACCATATCCTTCACTTTTCAAAGGTCGTCCAGTACGAGGCATGTCTTCAACAATCTCTCGACCGTCTTTGAGACTTTGTTCCACTCGTAGGCTTGTGTTTTTGAATCTTCGTAAGCCTTTTTCAATATTCGGAACGATTCTGCTTACAAAATTTGGTTAGAAATATAACATTTGAGAAAAATTCTTTGTTCGATATTTTTATCGATTGTAAAAATGACAACGCACTACTGCGGTGTACTGATTTAAGCAGCTGCTGTAGACAAACTGGTTGACAGATCGGGTTCATATTTGGCATAGTAATTAAGAGTAGTCAATTTCGGCTGCTTTTTTGTCACAATATATGTACACAAATATTTAAGTTAAATTCTTCAACCACTCGCACAAGAGTTCAATAAAAATTACACACATAAACTTTATCGGTATAACACCAACATTTTGTACACTTACCTGAACTTGCTATGCCCATATACAAGATGGTTGTATTAATCGCATTGTTTATCAATGAAAAGCCAATACCATGGATGCGTACTTCAACCGACTGTGTTATCTTTTGTATGGTGCCGCTGCCTTCTAGCTTTTTAGCAATACCAACATCTTTAGTAAAGAGCAAAACACGCTGCAAACCGTCCAAAAACGTCACCCAATAAGCAGTCGAACCGTCGCTGATTCTACAAGCATAACAAAATTTTTTAAAAAGTTATTACGAAAAATCAAGCAACACTTACTTCATTTCACCGATTTGATCGCGTCTCAAATCTGTCTCGGCTTTAGTTTTACTCTTGTCATTAATCGTTTCGCCAAAGTCAAAGACAATGCTATTCTCGCCCGATGGATGTGACCAAGCGTGCAGCAATTTAGTTAACGGTTTCACAACCACATTATCTTTAACATCTTTCTCTTGATACACAATTGGTAAGTTCGTGTGATTAATAATTAAGCCGGGTGCATCGCCGGGATTAAACTCATTAAATATGATATAGACACCGCCTTCAGTGGCCTGCACATCAACATTAATGCCACCGTACTGAAAGACATTGATAAAGAAGCGAGATTTATATTAATGTGAAATTTGTTTCGGAAACGCCAGTAAGTACCTTATTGCCCGGCAGTTTAAGCAAAGTACATTGCGCTTCGGAGTACTTGAAAGCCGGTGTACATTGACCGAGTACGCGTGCGATAAGCATTAAATCGGAATCGTCTTTGGGCCAAAGTGGTGTGCAAGAGTTGGGCAACACCTGCAATAGAGGTGGGTGGGTAAAGAAAATTATGCACAATTAACATAACAATTAATTTTAATGCACACATACCGTTATCCATGGGTCACCCGGTCTACTTTGCTCTTGTAGGTCTATTTCGAAATAGCACTTATTACTTGCAATATAAAATGGTATGAATGTGATCATTTTCGTAAGCGAATTATAGGTTAAATGATTGTGTACGCCAATCTGGAAGAGAGAAACAAAAAACATTTTGACACCGTTAAATAAGCGCATTTGCTAAAATTTTAGTTTGAGCGCGCACTCACTTGATAAGGCGTGTCTTTGGATTTGCAAGTAACAGCACCCATTGAACCGGCAACGTCCAGCGGTATTTTATTACTCCATTCACCGTTATCGACACGTATTGTGGCAGCTTTCTTGTCAAAGAAGAATTTCTCACGGAAAGAGAACAAAATCGGACCATTATATTCTGGAGGATGATAGAGTACATCAACTGTTTCCGCATCAGTTTTATAGCTAAGCATCAAGCCGGTTTTGTTGATCATCCAGAATGGACTGTATAGTGATATCTGCAAGGCGCCACGACGATCTTCGAAACTAAAATATAATATAATAATCAGTTTAGTAACAATAGGGTATGCTGACAAAGAATAAACATTACCGAACGCATAAATCCATATCCATTTTCGCCTCAGAGTCGTAGGAACTAAAGCGCCAGGTAGCCATATCGTTGTGATCTTCAGATATTTCGGTGGTGCAAGACCAATCCTTCTCCAGGTATTGGATTAGCTGTAGAAAAAATTATTTGCCATAAGAAAAATTAAATAAAATCATACGAAAGACAATATAACTCGACAAAAACCCACCCGCACAACAAGGAAACTGCGATTTTCACGCGATTTGCCACTTAATTTCACCGTTGGCAAATGCAGCACGTCACCCGGTGCCACCTCTTTCTCACCATAATCCAACATATCTTCCTTGACCGCACTCGTTGCACTCTTTTCAACATTCTCACTTTCAGCGCTGCGTACACTGCAACCGGCTACCGAAACACTAATACTAATAGGTAATGCATTGCAGAGATATACCGGTGGGCGCAAATGCAGCGTATAATAGGCGCTTAGTATGGTATATTTGTCACTGTGCTCGTGGAAGATCTCGGTTTTAACACGTTTCACATTAATATAGAATGTCTCGAAAGTGTCCAAAGGATCACATTGCAATTGCCTTGAATAATCAAGATCAGTGGGACAATCATTCCATTTGATGCCTTGCACAGACATGTTGTAGCCCTTGAGTAGAAAAATTATAACATTATATGGAAGAAAACAGAACTCAAAAGTGAGCTAACCTCCAAACTGAAATGCAATTCCTTAATATCTGCGTAAATAGCGTGCAGCGGCACATGGAAGACTTGTCCGGGCGACACCTTGCCTACCAAAATTTTTTCTCTGCCCGCACCTTGTTTATAACGATGTATAAGCAGAGTAGTGGTGAAGTGATTGTGTACCTAGAAGGCAATAAAAAGTTCAGTATATAATTATTTGTCACTGAAGTAAACGAATTTATACACACTTTGACCACCCCGTGTATATTGATTTTTGTGGTGCCATACTCGGAGCGCACCTCCGACACTATACCCCATGGATCTTGATTCGAGCCGCGATATAGGGGGAAATAGCGTTGATCCGATTTGGATACGGGCAGCACAACCTCTTTATCGATGCCGCCCACCTGCAGATAAAGTAATTAACACAAATAATTATTTCAATTCTTTATATACAGCACTTCACTACTTCGAATTTACCTGCACATATAAGTTATATTCCTCGTCTTCTTCGTTGGTGATCGTAGACAAATCTTTGGTTTGCAAATAGGCGCGTCCGCCGGGCGAAATCGTGCAATCCTTTACCTGATCTGGCGAAAAGTTTGCATCCGCATCCTCAGCAGCGAATACTAAGGAACTATTCAAGTTAGTACCCACCGTTGCTTTGGGCGAGTGACATTCGTGCAGCGTAAATATGCCGCGTCTAAAGTTTATGGAAATATCGAAGCCAGTATCGTTTTCCACGACGTAAGGTGCTACCACTTCGGGTTTGGTAAGACCCTCAATTTGTATGGCCTGTGAGAAGGCCTCACCCAGCACACTTAAAAGATCTAAGCATGACTTGGTAACTGTAAATTGCAGATCCTCATCTGAATGTATGGCGATTTGTGTTACTTTGCCCAACTCTTCTTCTTCATCTTGCTCCTCTTCGTTATCGTTTTCGTTCTTCTGATTTATTATATCCACTTTGTAGGTTAGTTCCCAAGGCAGATACTCTTGTTCACCATTGCGATTGATGTGTTCATTCATTTCAATTATGGGCTCCCACACGGCTAAGGACTCATTGTAATAGTTGGTGCTCAATGTAAGTGAGCCGCGTATTTTTAGATCATCACTCCAATCACTTATAATCGCATTCAAGCGCGTATCAACCGTTATCAGCGGCTTCGTATAGTAACCGATACCCGTTTCGATGACAATTGTGATATTAGGAACTTCAACAACACATCTTTCAGTTTTACGCCTTTGTGTTTCCGTTGTTATGTGACTTTCGATATACTCCAGCGCCTCAACAGCACGGTCTAAAGAACGAAAAATAAGAATAGTATTAAATAACAGTCAATTGAATACAAAGCAAGAAAAAATGTTAACTTCTATTGCATCGAATCTACATATAATACCCTTCAAGGATAAAAAAGTTTTCTTGTATGAAAATTGTTGTTGATAATGTTCAGGATACAAATATAGTGAACCTACCAGCTCTCAGGAACCAATAGCGTTTCTCTTGTAGTCGTTCTTCTAACCACAATTGTTTGTAATTAGTCTCCAGCCTCTGATTCGTCTCCTTCTGTGCATTATCGGCGCTTATACTGCGCATAGCTTTATTCAACAGTTCGATGGTGGCAGGTGAGACATTCAACATAATCTCACTCAGCTTCAAGCTAACATGTAAGCCCTCTTCTTCTGGCGTGGAGCCGTGCAAACTTATCATACATGGGTGTAATATGTAATGACGGGTCGCTTCACGGCGCTCGGGCATAAATGAACACATGTACATTTTTAACGAATCGATTTGACCATTGATATTCTGCCTTTCGCCAATAGCGCGATAATTGAGCTGCGCCTGCACATTGAATATAATAGCATTGGAGTTCATATCGTCCAGATTTTCCACTAAGATTATGTCCGGTTCTTCGATATGTAGAATTAAATTCATTTTTTTATTATTAGCAGCGGTGCTCTGGGCGGAGGCGGCACTCGACGCTGCTTTTAGCGTGGATGTTGAGGCTGTAAATTATTAACAAAATGCATATGAAATTGTTTCGGCTAGGAAACTGTGCTTTTTATGTGGGTTTTACCTATATTTGTTGTAACAGGAGTAGTTGGGGATTTTAGTTCTGGTTTTTTAATCGTATTTACGGCTTCGGTATCTTCGGGTAGTTTAAAGAAATCGGCTAATTTCAAAAGGTAGTCAACGCATAAAATCAAATCGAAACTGCTGACGCGCACCTCGGCTGTTGAAAAAAGAAAAAAATGTGGATTTATTACATTTTCAGTAGTTATTTTGTTAACCAGCACATATTTGTCAATAATAATCGCCATTTTTATACCAACAAATAACATTATGATTGAAATATATATATGTATATATACATATATTTGCTTACCAAAAATATCATCCTCCTTTATGCTGGCCGTTAAGTCCAACATATAATTCAGCTCGGTCTTGCAAGCATCTATCATATCGGCTGTTGGTTCGGTTTGCTTATGCAATTGACTTTCATTCCAATCTTTGCGACATAGATATTTCTTAATTGGACTTTGATTTGATTTTCGTGTATCATCGATTTGTATATTGCATAGCACAATGGAGGTATTAAGCGTGCCATTCACTAATTTGTTGCCCTTCAGTGAGAGAAAGTATAAGCCGAAACGTGCTAAGCCCTCTTCGTTGTCTGTGTACAGAAAAAAAGTTCGAAAATGATATATATTAAATATTATATAATATTTAAGTCAGCACACTTACTCAAAAGCAAGTTGATAACCACACCGTCAAATAGGAAACTGAATTTCATTTGCACATGCACCGTGCTTTTTTGTGGCGTATTAGTGGCACTTACGACAGCCGACACTTTACGTTTAGCTGTGCTGCTGCCAGTTGCTGATTCCACATCCCCTTTAGAGTCCTGTGCACGTAAATCCGGCGATTTTGGTGTTTGCGGACGTTCGGGTTCCTCGACGGGTGGAAATTCGTCTGCGCCTTCACTCAAATTACGATTCAATATTGCCATTATGACAGCGTAATCTTCCATAAATAGATTAAACTGTATTTGTATGCAAAAAAAAATATATATTTTAATTATTGCATTTAATTTTTATTTAATAAAACAATAAATAAAAGTTAACTTCTGCTGCACCGAGGCTTTAATACCCTTCCCAGCGGCATTTTTTATAACATTAAAGGGTATAAAAAGAACTTTATCTTGATTTTTTTCGATAAGTTAAATGTCAGTTATTTGCTTTAGTAGTCCGATCGAAATAATAGTTCAATAGTTCTATATGTATGGCAGCTATACGCTATAGTGATCCTCTCCGAACAATATGTTCGGAATTTGTAGTGTTGCTATATGCTACAATAGTCTGATGTAAGAGATTCCAACAAGTGAGCAGCTTTTTGGGGAGAATTTCAGATCGATATCGCAAAAAGTAAAGGACTAGTTAGCGTATATATAGACAGACATAGCTAAATCGACTCAGCTCGTTGTTGTTGTTAACGGGTACCTAATTCCCATTGGGATAGTAAGGATTAGATAAGTTGTCGTCTACGTGATCCAACGGTAGGCCCAGGAAACGTGCTGTTTCGATGGGGTCGGACCAAAGGGAGGAGGTGGTCAGATGAGTAGGGTTGGCAGGGCATGCAAATAGGTGGCCAGTATCATGCGGGGACTTATTGCACGCTAGACATACATTAAATATGTCAGGGTCTATTCTGGATAAGTAGGAGTTTAACCTGCTACAGCATCCAAAACGAAACTGCGTAAGGGTCACGCTCGTTTCTTGTCTCTGACTCTGCTCGTCATGCAGATCATTTATATAAACGTTTTATAGGATATCCGACATTCTCATCTGGATGTTAAAAACTTCATGGCAAACTTAAAATACACCGTTCAGCGTATAAATATTACCTCAATGGATTTCAAATGTCCAGATATGTCCATTTCCGGCACCTCTTTGTACCAAGTGCTGGATAAGTTGCGTTTAACGATTAAAGCACAACTAACTGGATCCAAAATATTCAAATGCGACTTGATGCCGTAAGCCATATCAACAGCTATAATAAGAAACAGTTATAATTGTGTACACTACATTTACGCATACAAAACTTACTATCGACTGACGATCTGCGACCCTGATCTAATAGAATGGCAGCCTTTGCCAAACGCATATTTTTTAGCTCCAATTTAATTTCATCGAGTACAGCACGTCGACTGTCGCTTGGTACATCAACTTCGGTTGTTATATTATTTAATGAGAGAAAGCCAAGATCAAGCACGATGGCATTGAAACTTTGCGAGTCCATCGGTACAATAATAACGGGTGCTTTAACTTTGATATCAAGCTTCATGCGCGATGCAGTTTCATAAGCCACCATAGCGTTTTGTTTAGCGGCATCTGCAGCGGCGGCACTGGCTTGAGCAAGCGCCGCTTGAGCAGCTTGGAAATTATTGAGGAAACTCTGAAAGAAAATAAAAATAAGTAATTTTAATCCAGCAGCGAATATAGCGGTAAAGAGCACATACCAAAACGCCGGTGACAAACCAGTTGAGGAAGACGATCTTCATACCGCCAATTGACACGGTTATGCGCATGTCATCCGAATTGTAGTTGGAGGTTTCATCTAAATTAAACTTGATGACCTGACACTCGAGCGCATTATCGCCAACGATGGAAAGAATCTGCAGCAATAAAACAATTAATAAATTTATGAAAAATTTAGTTTTTTGACTTTTGCACTAATAAAAAAACTTACACCACTATGCTTCGTCAAAGGATTCAAATCTGTGACTACGATGTCCTTCAAGCGCAGGTTCAACTCCGTGTACGACGACTTCAAAATTACGTTCGCATCAAAATGTTGCACTTGCATTGAAGCCAAAGGCCGTTTGTGACATGTCAGCAGCAAGGACACTTGTTCCAATTTCGCCTTTACGTGAACTTGTATACTGTCCACCACCTTTCCTTGACGTGGCCGGTTTTTAGCAGGCGCCAACGCAGTTAGCACATCGTCCTCTTCACCCTCCTCAGCAATGACAGCAAGTTTACTAAGAATTCCGGTATCACCAGCATTGCCCACACGATCCTTGGGTGTGTTATCGGCGGATGGTGATGTCTTGAGTACAGTATCCAATTTACGTTGTATGGAATCGGCTAGTTCTAGTAATTGCAATAATACTTCTTGATGTAGAGTTATATTCAAAGTAGAAAAGTTAATGTTGATCAATTGCTCTGTGGCATTATATTTGGTAAAGAATTCGGGAGATGTGCGTTGTGCCATTACATAAGAGACGGTTAGCAAATATTGGAGCTCTTTAGAAAATCTCGGCGTATCGATAATATTCAACTGATATTGAGCACTTTCGGCGGTACCATGACGTTTTAAGTTGACAGCGCCCAAACTAAAAGATTGAAGAGAGAGTAGAGACAAATTATTGAATTTATTCTTCATTGCTTTTTGGAGAGTGTTTAATTAAAATCAACTTTTTGAAACAGCCACTACTTACTTAGCTTCCACCACCATTTCGTAGGTGCGTTGGTACATTTTCACGCCCAGTTCAAGCACATGGAACGACAATATGGTTTCAACAGCACAAGTTGTTGAAGTGCAACTTTCAATTTTATCCAGCACAATGTCATTCGGCATTTCTTCCACAGGAGTACCGAAAGCATTCGAATCTTGCGGTGATTCCGCCGTTGAGTCTATCGGCGATTCGGTCGTTTCAGTTTTACCCTCATTTAAATGCGGCTCTTTAATGGGTACAGATTTGTTGAGAGCAACGGTAAATTCTTTTAGTGTAAATATCAATTCTAAATTCGTATATTGTACAATCTCCGCGGAAAGATCGACTTTCTCTGCCTTCTTCTTCGCCTTTTTCTCTTGTGTCAAGAAACTTGCCAATGATAATTTCGAGGAGGCTGTGCTTATAGCCCTCGTAATGGATGATGGTTGTGCTGTTTCACCCTCCGGCAATGGTATGCTTGTGGCCACGCGTAAAGCATCGAACATGCGATCTTCGGTTATATTCAATGCAATCGAAGGTAACTCAATTTCAATTTTCATCTTCGGCAAACGGGGATCATCGTCGACGGCGCATAAGCACACATTGCATAGCACGGATGTTGGACGTAGTATATGCATATCAGATTGTACAGCTGAGGCTAGCGTATTCTCCCAATCTTCACCGGGCCTAGCCACAACCATCTATAAGTGAAAGCTTAGAGTAATATGCCGAATAAATAAAATTTAAAAGTTAAAACCAACCTGTATGTCAGCAATGCTAACTTGTATTTGATCGTAGGCACGTTCCAATACGCTAGATATCGAGACTTTGGTGTCTTCCAGCATATCGATCAGATCGGTCGACGAAACATTGTGCGGTTTCGACGAAACGATGAACTTACCCAATGTTATAACAATTAGTGAATTATCATTACAATTCGGATTATATTTGCCATTGCTCGGTACAATGATAATGTTGGGCATAAATTGTATATCTATCTCCAGCACAGATTTCGAGTCGATCATGTATTGTAGACCAGTGGCTGAGCGCTCTTTGAAGTTGGCCATGCGTTCAGTGGCGGCAAACTCCAATTCGGATAAATTCGCTTTGGGCGGTGTAAATACCTTTGCTAGTCGTATAATCGTGTCGGCATCATAGACGACTTGCAATGGACGCGCCGACACCCGAATACGTTGATCGCACTTCTTGTCGAGCGGATTGGTCTCGAAGAATACGTCAAGTAGATTTAATTCATCGGTTGTTTTCGATTCGATCAAAACAGGTGCTACGTTATCTTGGTGCAAGCCCAATAACTTGATTTCGTGCATGCCCACAGTGACGCTGGATAATTAAGAATATTAAAAATATAATAGTATATATTTATACCCTGCACAGCATATATGAAGTTGGCCAAAAAATTTTAAAGGTGCAGGAAATGTCGGAGGCCCTTTAACATTTACATATATATAAATGATCAGCATGACGAGCTGAGTCGATTTAGGCATTTTCGCAAACAAGTCACTCAGTTTATGAGATACTGATCTGAGATTCTGCGCACGTGCTTTTCTTCGCAAGAAGCTACTCATTGTTCGGAACCGCCGATATTGGACCACTATAGCATATAGCTGTCATACAAACTTGACGATCAAAATCACTTTCTTGTATGGAAATCTTTTTTATTTGACAAGATATCTTCAAGATATTTGGCATGGCTAATTGCCCAAGGCAACGGTATAATATCCGAAGAAATGTTTTATATCGGACTACTATAGCATATAGCTCCCATAAGAACTGACCGATCAAAAACGAATACTTGTATAAGAAAGCTTTGTAAAAGAAAAGATATCTTCAAGATATTTGGCATGGCTAATTGACCAAGGCAACGGTATAATATCCGAAGAAATTTCTCATATCGGACTACTATAGTATATAGTTCCCATAAGAACTAATCGATCATAATCGAGTCCTTGTATGGGAAGCTTTTGTATTTGAAGAGATATCTTCACGAAATTTTACATGGATAATTTTCTAAGGTAACGGCATAGTCTCCGAAGAAATTGTTTACATCGGACCACTATATCATGAATGTAGCTCCCATAAGGACTGATCGATCACAATCAAGTCCTTTTATGAAAAATTTTGTATTTGTGAAGGGTATTATAGCTTCGGTGCAACCAACATTAACGGTTTTTCTTCTTTGCAATTAATATATGCTAAAAAATATGTAGATCAACTTACCTTAAGGCATTGCCACCGGGACGTTGTGTTAAGTTGCAAGTTGTCATCGAGAAGTTCAAAAGCATAAGCGTTTTAAGTTGCTCCAAAGTGAAGCTTTCCCTACCAACCACTTCGCTATCATCATAGAGGCCCACTTCCAGTGCTAACAATTTAAATTGCATTTTTATTGCCTCATATTGCACGGGCATATCGGGCGGCGGCGTGCCCTCTTGATAGCCGATCGCATCGTACAGCTTCGACTTTTCGTCTGGTGTCATTGCAGCTTCCAGTTTTTTAACTGTGATGTAATAAATACAAATATTTTATTTATAAAAAATAATAAATTCATAAATAGATGGTACTATACCAATATCGTTGGATTCGCCATCTTCCGTTTTTTGACCACCACCAAACCAGCCGCCAAACCAACCGCTCTTTTGGGATTGTCGCGTTTCTTCATCCTTGCGTATTTTATCTACTTCGATTTGTACACGCTTACGTATCAAGACCAAATTAAAAAGATCTAACTTCTGTTCTAGCAAGGTGCAGGTTTCAGTGAGGCTGGCGGGTGGCTTTTTAGATAGTTCCTTTTCTCTGAAACTCTGTGAAGAGAAAATAGAAAGGTTTGGGAACGTCTTATAGCATATTTCTCGCCATCAAACATATCAATAACTATTTTCACCTCCGCATATGTATTGCATAATTGTCGATGCTCTTTAATGTGCTCCCAAGTCCATTCCCTATTGCGCTTCTTGATGTCTTCCTCTAAAATGCAATTTATGGCGAACTTCCACCATTCGCGGTAGTGTTTCTTATAAGCTGCAAAATAAATTCAAGAGCTTATATTTTATATACAATTTCCAATAATATTCAAAAATCTCACATACGCGTATTGAACGGTCGATATTTCCTATAGCGCACACCCAATTGCATACGATTCATGGATTCACCCAATTTTATAGCTTCCTGAAATTGTGTGCTCGTTAAGCCGACGCGCAGCTTTTGCATTTCTAAGGCCAAATCAATCTTTGGTATCACGAATGCTGGCGTATCGTATTCGGGATTCATGTTTAACTGTAATTTTCCCATTACCGAAATCGGGCCGACCACTGTCGAAAAGGCAAAGTTATTAAAAAATATTTTTTAAAGTATTATAAATGAGCTTGAGTGCTCACCGTAATTGTAATCGTTTGGCGCCGAATCTTTTTGTGCAATATTTTTGCGGAACACTTCAGCCAACTCCTCTTTGGATAGCGCCGAGTACATATTTGTTCTGCAGTTCATGTATGCAGACAAAGAGTCGAGATTGGCGATTTTGAAGACACGACTGACTTGCTGGGTTAGGTAGCATTTTTCCCAGTTCTCGTCTGTGGTATACAGCTCTAGATCATGTAGAGTCACACCGAGTGCGAAATTTTCACCTGTCGTTGATGCGTCTTCGTAACGTATATGTATATTCGATATTTTCACTTGTAAGTTGTTGACAATTTGTGCCGTTAACTTCTCGGAGAAAGTGGCATCCGGTTTGGCTTCATCTGGAAAAAAAATAATTGTTGCTTTAAAACACTATTTTTTAACTCAAATCATGATTTACATACTTTTTATCAATTCCTTTTTGTGTGCCTCCTCCAACGCTTTGAGCGCCGCTTGCTTTACTTGCAATTCATATTTTTCCTCTTTTTCAGCATCGTATTGTACAGTCTGTTTGGGTGCCACAAGCATATATAGATCTTCGATCTGTGCGATCACCGGTTGACTGTAGAGATTCTTCCATGGTATTTTTAAGACCAGCTTACCTGTGTGAATAAGTTAGTTATTGGGTTATTAAACGACAATAAAATTCATTTCCTTTAATATTACCGCCAGTATTAAGTAGTTTGGCTACTTTTAATCAAATTAATCGTTTTATAGAGGGTTAATATGATTTCTTAAAAATTTATTTTCATACCGAAAAAAATATGTCTAATTTATTACCCTCCTTATTGTTAAATAGGTAAATATAAATAGAAATTTTCACACACAAGTTAAACTGATAATTGCGCATAAATATTACTACAAATAATTACACTATGCTACAAAATCTGCAAAATGAAAGTAATTTATTATGTGGTGGGTAGACCAAATCTAATTGCAGAAATCTTTTTTTTAGTTTTCAACATCGGTAAGAACGTTGATATCTTTGATTTTGTTTCGGTTTGAAAAATTTGAAAAATCATGTATTAAGGGGTCAGTAGGGTAATCTTTTTTTCAAATTTTTTTTTTTTTTTTGAATTTTCTGTTTCCTTATACCTTTAGAATTAATGTAGAAACCCACTTTACCATTGGAAGCTTTCAAAACACACTTTTTTAAACTGACGGACATGATTCCGGTCGAGCTACTCAACCGATTTGCTTATTTTTTTTAATGTTCACAAAACGCCTGGCCATCGTCCCTATATTTTTTATAATTTATTGACAAAATTATGACAAAATTTATGTAAAAAACATGGGAAAAAATTAAGAAAAAAAAGGTTAATTACTTTTTTATTTATCAACATTTTTTCATGATTCTAGTAGGGGCGATAACCATTGAGGTACTTTTTGAAAAGAAATTGGGTTTTTGTGTTTCAGATGATCCAAACATGAGAAATCGTGTCAGCCAGAAAAAATGCATCTCATTCACCCAGCCATTTCTCCGACAGATGTCATGAAAAAATTCCGAAAAAAAATGTTTATACACTCCACGATATACCGCATGATATTTGTGTAAAAAGTTCTATTGTATATAAAAAATTTCTATGAAAAAAAAAATGTCAAAAAACAGGCCAGATTACCCTACTGACCCCTTAAACTGAATTATGGATAAAACTTCAACTATACTAAAACTGGCATAGGAATACTTTTTTGCAACATAATAACCCTCGGCAAACAATAGATACTTTAACCTCTTATTTGAAAGTGTTCACATACTAAATCGTACCTTTTTCTAAGTAGTAAAACAGTTTTTACTTAAAAAATTGTATCAGAATGTTTACAACAAAAAATTTGCCTCATTTTTATTATAAATATAATTTTTCTCAACGAATTTTAATGCGATTCCGCCAAATCACATATTACTTGAAATATATTTTTACTTACCCAGGAAACCATAGACGAGCTGCACTGGTAAATCGACCTCATCGAGGGCATTTTCTTTAACCTTTAGATTATGAAGAACTACATCGCCTGCAATGTTTTGGTAAATAGTCTAAAAATAAAAAAAAAATATTTTATATAAATAAGTAAGGAGAAGTTAAGTTCGCGTGTAACTGAACATTTTATACTCTTACAACATACAAAGAATCAAAGCCAGGGAAATACTTTAAGGTGCAAAACGTCAACCAGCGGATCGGAATCTAAGCAATTATATAGATTCGTAACCACGCAAACCTTACCACTTAAAATTGTCAAATATTGTGCATATTTGATTACATTTGATAGCGGTACATTTTGCGGTATAGAAATTTTTTATTTAGAAATAAGTTAATGACATGTTATTAATCCAAAATATTAAAAATTAAAAAAAAAAACACATTCAGCTATTGATAAATCAATTGAAAGATAGTGAGCTTTACAAAATGAGCTCGAAATGTAAGAGACTGACATGCGATGAAAAAATTATATTTTTTATTTTTTTAATTTAATTTCATTTTCACTATATTTGAAATTAATATTTTACTTAATTTTTTTTAATTGAAACACGCAGCTTAGTAGATGTATCACCTTAAAAACAATAAAATCGGCCGCTTTTATATCGGGTGATTTTTTAAGAGCTTGATAACTTTTTTTTAAAAAAAAAACGCATAAAATTTGCAAAATCTCATCGGTTCTTTATTTGAAACGTTAGATTGGTTCATATGACATTTACTTTTTGAAGATAATTTCATTTAAATGTTGACCGCGGCTGCGTCTTAGGTGGTCCATTCGGAAAGTCCAATTTTGGGCAACTTTTTCGAGCATTTCGGCCGGAATAGCCCGAATTTCTTCGGAAATGTTATCTTCCAAAGCTGGAATAGTTGCTGGCTTATTTCTGTAGACTTTAGACTTGACGTAGCCCCACAAAAAATAGTCTAAAGGCGTTAAATCGCATGATCTTGGTGGCCAACTTACGGGTCCATTTCTTGAGATGAATTGTTCTCCGAAGTTTTCCCTCAAAATGGCCATAGAATCGCGAGCTGTGTGGCATGTAGTGCCATCTTGTTGAAACCACATGTCAACCAAGTTCAGTTCTTCCATTTTTGGCAACAAAAAGTTTGTTAGTGGTCGAATAACACAAACCCAATTGCTGCGAACGGCGACGAATCGACATTTCACGGTCTTCAGCCACACTCTCAGAAACAGACGCAATATTCTCTTCTGTACGCACTGTACGCATTCGTGTGGTTGGTTTAATGTCCAATAAAGTAAACTGAGTGCGAAACTTGGTCACAATCGCATTAATTGTTTGCTCACTTGGTCGATTATGTAGACCATAAATCGGACGTAAAGCGCGAAACACATTTCGAACCGAACACTGATTTTGGTAATAAAATTCAATGATTTGCAAGCGTTGCTCGTTAGTAAGTCTATTCATGATGAAATGTCAAAGCATACTGAGCATCTTTCTCTTTGACACCATGTCTGAAATCCCACGTGATCTGTCAAATACTAATGCATGAAAATCCTAACCTCAAAAAAATCACCCGATATAAGCACAGAAAAGCTAATTTGTGTTTTACGCATTAAACGTAATAAATTAAAAACTGTAATTATAATTAAATAATATAATTTAATTGTTTGTTTGATTGTGGTTTTGCTTTTTCTTATTTCTGTTGTTAACTTGGTCTGCTGATTTGTAGCGTGTTCGCAGGCATTTGGAAAACAATTGAGCGTCCATAGAGGAAAGCGCAGAGCGGTGAGTAGGGGAATGAAGAGGAATCAAGAGGAAGGTGTGTCGCCTAGTGGTAACCGCCATTTTCGATATGCTGTAATAATTACTACATTGCATTGCATTATTTCACTTGGCGCTGTGTTTGCAATGCCTTGCACTGATTGCACCGATTCCACAATCGCAGCTGCAACTGTTGCTGGCGGCGACACAATTACCCACCAACCGAGAAATGTGTGCGCGCGGAAATCCGATTAATTGCGGTTCATATCAACAGATGTCAGTACACACCCTTTCGTTTAACCTTCACCTCCATTGACAGCACTGCTCCCGCTTTGATTAGGTTGGTCACATTGAATTGCTTTCCTTGTTGATGATTAAATTTACATAAAATCGACACGCAATACAATTATTCTAATAAATTGTTTAATACTCTGACTTGTATTTATTAAACGGAAATATGTTAGTAGTTAGTTTTTTTTTAGAGCTCGCGTTTGCTTTTACTTTATATTTACTCCGTGTTACATCTCATATCTTACAAATTTTCGTAGGTGCGCTTTTTCACTTCAAACTACTCTATCATGCAGTCCTTAAATCCAACGAGGCCCCACTTTAATGCTATCAATCAGTTGTGGTTTATTAGCATATGTCCTTGACCTCAGAAAATCAAGCAAGGAAATTCCGGTGTATACAGGTAGCCCTAAGGTTTTCGTTGGTTTACTTCACGTCCCACAACTCTTAGGTATTAAGTTCCATAAATTTAATAAGTAAATAATTTTGTTAACATCACTGTAGATTTTGAAACATGATTCAGCATTGACTCCAAGGCTACTGATTAGTCGTTCAGGGGTATTGAGACTCCGGCTTACCTATTTCATATATAAACCAATAAGAAAGGGCTAAGTTCGGGTGCAACCGAACATTTTATACTCTTGCAACTTGCTGGAATCAAAGCCAGGAAAATACTTTACGATGTTACTATAATCTACGCAATTTTATATATACATACACCATATTTAACACTGACCTGCATATACATATATTCGGCATAAGATTTGTTGGAAAAACCAAAATCATTATACATAGTCATATACAAAATCAGCCGGATGTTCGAAAATCCTGGTAATGGTTATATGGAGGCTAGGTAAGTTTTCGCCGCCCAATTCTATCCATTTTAGGCACATTGATATACTGTTATAAGTAAATTACTTTCTGAAATTTTTATTCAGATAACTCAAATATTGGCCGATATATCCAGCATAAGGGCACCAAGAAGTTCGAAATTTTTTATATTAAGTATATGGAGGCTCAGGGAGGTATTTAACCGATTCCACCAATTTTGGATACACAGAATTACTACTGCAAGAAAAGGATTCTGTCTGAATTTCTTTTGCAAATCTCACACATTGACCGATATTTTCGAAAAAAAGTCAACTATATATTGGTTGTCAAATTTTACGTCTTGCGTATTTTCGCTAGTTGGCGCTGAAAGCGCGTAGTTCTAGTTTTATTCGTCGCATCGGGTAATGCTATACTTTTTTGGAAAGCTCATTTCACGCGCTAACACTTTTTGATTGATTGTCGTTTCTTTTAAGTTGTTCGTGAGTTATAGCGTCGCAAACATAGAGCAAACTAAAGAGAAAATACGGCATATTTTACGGTACTACTACGATAAAGGCAAAAATGCATCTCAAGCCGTCAATAAAATTTGTTCAGTTTGTGGACCCGATACAGTTTCTATTTCCACCGCACAACGATGGTTTTAACGTTTTCGTTCTGATGTAGAGGTGGTCGAAGATGCGCCACGCTCCGGTAAGCCTGTCATCGAAAATTGCGATAAAATCGCTGAATTGATCGAAAGAGACCGGCATAGTATCAGCCGTAGCATCGGTCAAGAGCTGGGCATGAGTCATCAAAAATTCATTTCTCAATTTCAATAAAAAAAAAAAACGTTTTCGAGCCAAATTTTCTTCAGTGATGGGGACCATTTCTGGCTCAATGGGTGTGTAAACAAGCAAAATTTACGCATTTGGGACAAAGGGCAACCTGATGAGGTTCAAGGTCTGCCATTATATCCAGAAAAAATAGCGGTTTGGAATAGTTTGTGGGCTGGTTTAAAAATCGGTTCATATTTTTTCAAAAATGATGCCGGCAAGAATGTAACCGTCAATAACGACCATTATCGTGGCAGATGAGCAGATAATGTCACCTTTTTGTGCCATATAGGTCACCCTGTATATGCAGCACGCACGCACTCAAGCATTTATTACGCTTTGTTTTTATGCTTCATCAAGCATATTAACTGTTATCGCCTGCAACATATTTATTCCGGCAATTTGCATAACTGTATCCCAGTCAATTGAAAATAGGTACACGCTCGCCTACAACCGTTATGTTCGAATAAACAAATATTTTTCTCATCTAAATGTACACGTTTATTCAAAACATATATATTGTACATATAAATACCACACAACCAACCAAATGTGCTACCAACCGCCGGAGGTAGGAACCGTTTCGGGTTTACCACATAAATCAAAACGAGATGACGCCACGAAGCAAGCAAAAACAATGAGAGATGTATTAAAAAAATTTTTTATTTACAGACACTAGAAACGCAAAAATATGCCGTTATGATGGGCAAAAAATGTTTAACACACCTGCGTGACACACACAGAAGTAGACACTCCGGTGGGATGGTTATAAATAACTTTAGATTTCGCTGCACTTACCTTAGTCGCGGCAATTCACAGTAGACCCAGTCCGTGACTTCTTCCAGTCGCACCTCTCGGTGTGTATTGGCCAAATCCGATTTATTGCCGACGATAACAATGGGTATATCCTTTGGCAACCGCAATTTATGACATGAAAAGAAAGAGGAAGGTAAAAAGTTAAGTCTATTCATACGTTTGTGTTGATGTGAGAGAGTTTAGAGCTTTGAGAATGTCTGGGCTTTATTCTAGTTTGTTAGTGAAATAACAGTCAATGAGAGTCTACTAGTGATGGGCTGTTTTGGAATTTGGAGAGAAATATTTCCTTTGATTCAATTTGGTAAAATCGTAAGGAGAGGCATGTGTGTAAAATTAATAAAATGTGGCTACGGCTCCGCCGTTTGATAAGTATAATGTATATATATTCAGAAACATTCAAGCCATATCACCCAAATTTGCACTGAACGGACCAGTTATTTCAGCCTACCTTACGACAGTGTGAAAATATTTGTAGGTGAAATCGAATGATAACACCTTCAAAGGCGGTCGAGAGATCGTTATAGACATGCCCTCGTACTGGACGACCTTCGACATCCTCAACTGATGAAAATAATAAAAAGTGAAGGATATGGTGCTTGAAAAACGTCAGGTAAGTGTTAAAGAGATGACGTCTCTCACGAGTGCGGTCGTATGATTTTGGTGGGTATTTTGGGTATGCGTTCTTGCTTGAGTCGTTCTGAAAAGGCTGAATTTTTTTCAAAAGTGTGCAGAAAACAGATCTCGTTGGACATGCTTAATCGAGCGAATTTCGATCCCACATTCATGGAGAGTATTATAACTGTCGATGAGAAATGGATTTATGAGTTAAACAAGCAAACAAGTCAACAACCATCGGAGTAGAGGAAAAAACGAGCCGAAAACAAAAACAACTACGCCAAAGCCGCTCAAAAATGGAGGTGATACTCATACCTTTTTTCTAAAATATGTCTCTTATATGAAGCATATTTGCATTATGGCAACGTACAAAATATAAACGAAGAAGGTTAAAATTTCTTAATAAATAAATATAAATATCCATAATATGTCTCAAAATAAAAACAAATGCCGAATTAATTGACAACAAACTGTTGCGAAAGACAAGAATACAAAGGGTGTTGTCCGAGTACAAGTAATTCAAAGGTCTTCGTTTATGAACAAGCACTAAGATTCTTAGGATCTACCTGCAGATATAAAGCACTAATATTCTTAGAACTTTCCCGCAGGTAAATGACACGCAAAGTGGCATGTGAGAGGATTTGCCAAAGTTACGCCCTCAATAATCGAAACTAGTAGTAAGCCTTTCTACCTGCTCCGAGCAGCCGGGTAAAAAATAAAAAATATCCCTGGTGATAGGACTATAAAAACAGGAGCATCACGACGAACAACTATCAGTATCTGTTTGTCAGCGCCATTGAACAAAGTTAACAACGCTTAAAATGTTTGAAATAACATCAACTCCATATTTCAGTTTTCGAAGAGCCAACTCATCCAGGAACGGTCTACTACACTAAATGCCTACACCGTGACGAAAGTCAGCATGGTAGTGCTCCTTACTTCTTAAAGTCTAATGAATACCTAATGCTTAGGCTGCAGCAAGCGTACTGCAGCCGTTTGAAACGGAAAGAGGCAATTCTAAATTTGCAGCTCACTTCTCAACAGATGGACGCGCTACGGGCGGGGGATGATGAAGAGTACGAAAGCGACGAATGGAACGAGCTGAATGCTTTACTTAAGATAGGCAGAATTTTGCATAAACAAATGGGAGAAATGTTGGACCGATTTGATCGCGATTTCGAACGCGAAAAAAAGGCGTCAGCACATTATAATTATGAAGAGACGACAAGCAGAGATGCATATACTGGACAAATGGCGAACCAATCCAAACGCAATAACGAAATCACGTCAAGCGAACAGACTCGTGCTGAAGAAATACCAAGCTCATCAAATGACGAAATTATCGTGTGTAGCATTCGGAATGCAGCACTAGAAGAAGGGGTGTTCAGATCTATGAGAAATGCTGCTCGTTGGCCGCGTGTTCAGAAGGACGCAAATCGAAAAAGAATCTCACAACTAATGAAGTTGCCACCAAGGAACGCAGACAGGTCGATTCAAAGAAATTTCCGCAAGAAATTATCGCCACGTGGACACTTGTGATCTTCAAAAATCTGTGTAAATCAAATTTAATTTAAAAATAAATATAATAATTTTTCATCGCATGTCAGTCTCGAACTCATAGTCTTTGGTTTTTAATTTGTAATATTTTTGATTAATAATATGTAATTAACTTCTTTCTAAATACAAAGAATAAAATTTATTTCATTATGTATATATATTTCATTAAGTATATATTCATTAAGTATATATAGTATATAAGTGTTGTCAAATATGCACAAAATTTTGAATGGTAAGCTATGTGCGGCCACAATGATCAGGATGACGAGACGAGTTGAATGCCGAGTGTCTGTCTGTACAAGCGATACTTGAGTAAAAAGATAGTTTAATGAAACTTGGACTAGCTCGTAGATCGGCGTAATTAGACCGCAGTCACGCCCGCGCGACGTCATAAATTGGTTCCAAAACCATTAAAGCTTTAATATGACGATAAATCCTAGAAGAACTGTTAAACTGGATTATAGATCGGATTATAATTCCGCCCGAATTCAATATGATTCTTTCACTTTTCACATGAAATGCCAGAGTGCTATGCTGAATCAAATTGTCAAAATGGGAGAATATCTATCCCCCACATTTCGAATATATGGATCACACTGCTTATGGCTGACTTTTTGCCGAAATTATCGGTCAATCGAATGAGGGAAAGAGAAATCTGTCAACAGTTATCAAATAAAACGACGTCAATACGTAAGGCAAAAAGAGAGAAGCAAATTTCTGCATATGTTTCAACAATTTACCGTGCGGTGAAACGAAATTCTAACACTGTACGTGAGCAAATGCAGAAAGCGTCTCTCTAAAAAACCACACCATAAAGCCTCAGTTTTGCCCGAAATCACATGAATAAAGACGGGCATCAAGTAAGATGCTTCTTCTTAATTGGCGTAGACAACGCTTACGCGATTATAGCCGAGTTAACAACAGCGCGCCAGTCGTTTCTTCTTTTCGCTACGTGGCGCCAATTGGATATTCCAAGCGAAACCAGGTCCTTTCTCCACTTGGTCCTTCCAACGGGGTGGAGGTCTTCCTCTGCTTTACCCGGCGGGAACTGCATCGAATACTTTCAGAGCTGGAGTGTTTTCGTCCATCCGGACAACATGACCTAGCCAGCGTAGCCGCTGTCTTTTAATTCTTAATTCTTTCGCAGAACTTTTCTCTCGAAAACTCGTAACGTCGACTCATCGGTTTCTGTCATCGTCCAAGCCCCTGCACCATATAGCAGGACGGGAATTATGAGCGACTTATAGAGTTTGGCTTTTGTTCGTCGAGAGAGGACTTTACTTTTCAATTGCCTACTCAGTCCGAAGTAGCACCTGTTGGCAACAGCAATCCTGCGTTGGATTTCCTGGCTGACATTGTTGGTGGTATTAATACTGGTAGTAGACGAAATTCTCTACAACTTGAAAGTTATGACTGTCAACAGTGGCGTGAGAGCCAAGTCGCGAGTGCGACGACTGTTTGTTTGATGACAGGAGATATTTCGTCTGGCCCTCGTTCACTGCCAGACCCATTTTCTGTGCTTCAAGTAAGATTAGAGAAATATAATTTTGAATAATACAATTGCGACAAAGTAGAATATGCGCTTACAAAAAACTTTACTAGTACGTGTAGGTGATTTTTTCCGATGAGAATTTAAGCCTTCATGGTCCAGACGGTTTTTTTGGGTTACTGGAGAGATTTACAAAAAGAACCGGTATACTTTTCAAAGCTCAATTTTGGCGGAGGCTCACTTATGGTATGGGGTATGGAATGAAATCTGTTACCCTATATACAGGGTCATCTGCAAAAAAATATTCTCTTTTCAACAAGACAACGCAAGCTCAAACGTAAAAAGTCTTATTGAGAACATCTTTGGGATGACTGTTAATAAAGATTGACGAGGATTACGGAGACAATGCTGGATCAGTTCGTCTAGCACAACAATGTTTCACTCGCTTCCGTTCTGGAAACTTCGATATGAAAAATGCATCTCACTCTGGTCGATCTATCGTTGAAAAAGTCGATGAAATCATGGAAAAGTTTGACCAGGGCCGTCACATAAGCAGCCATGACAACGCTAAGGAATTTATCATTCATCATTAAATGGTTTGGAATCATTTAAATAAGGCTCGCTACAAAAAGAAGATCAACGTTTGCGTAGCACATGAATTGTCTGTGAAAAATTTAATGGACCGAATTAACATTCTGCGATTCTTAGCTGAAATGCAATGATATCGAACGATTTCTGAAGCAAATGGTAACAGGAGACGAAAAGTGGATCAAATACGACAATAATGTTGTGTAATTCTACATTTTACCGTCAACAACTGATGAGATTGAAGCAAGCAAACGAAAAAAACGTCCAGTACTGATCAACTGGCTTCGTCTTCCAACAGGACAACGCTAGACCACACACATATTGGATGACTGACACATCTTTGATGTGAGCTTGGCTGGTAAATTTTGATACCTCCACCATATAGCCCTGACCTAGCACCATCGAACTACCATTTCTTTCGGTCAATGCAGAACTCTCTTAATGGAGTAAAGTTGGCTGCAAGAGAAGCCGGTGAAAATTACTTGTCGCACTTTTTCGCCGAGAAACCGAGAGAAGTTTTACACTGATGGAATAATGTCTCTAGCGGAAAAATGGCAAAAAGTAGTCGAGCAAAATGGTACCTATTTGGTTCACTAAAGTTCATTGTAAATATAGGAAAATAAGTTTAAATTTGATTAGAAATAAATAAATATTTTCGACTACCCAATATCAGAAAGTTGGTGCTCAACATTAAACCTGCAGTACATTTTTAATTTTATTTTTATTGCAATTTTATTATTACTTTTATTTTTTTTAGTTTACAAACGGCTTCCTTTATCATTTCTTCTACGTAGTTTTCGGTTTGCCAGCTGATCTTTTTGAAGATCAGAAGTGTCCACGTGGTGATAATTTTTTACGGAAGTTTCTTTGAATCGACTTGTTTGGATTTTTTGGTGGCAACTTCATTAATTGTGAAACTCTTTTTCGATTTGCGTCCTTCTGCATATGCGGCCAGCGAGCAGCATTTCTCACATTTCTGAACACTTTTCCCTCTAGTACAGGATTGGGAATACCATAGAGGATAATTTCGTCATCTGAGGGGTTCGGCATTTGTTCAGCACGTGTCTGTTCGCTTGTCGTGATTTCAATACTTCGTTTGGATGGGTTCGCCATTTGTCCAGAATATGCACCTCGGCTTGTCGACGCTTCATGATTCAAATATTCTTCTGCTGCCTTTTTTGCGCGTTCGAGATCTAGTCGATCCAATTCTTTATATATAAAAAAGGTTTTCATAAATAAATCATTTATGACTTTCCGTTCAATGCTATCGTCCTCCATCTCACCAGAAGTGCGGTACATTTTTAAAATTGGTACTTTCTGTATCATACGGTTGCAGTACGCTTGCATATCGTCGTACTCTTTCCGCGACTGTTGTGCGCGGATCTCATAGTAGAGTTTTCTTTCCTGTTGCGAAAAAGCAACTCTTACTTCCCGTTTCAAGCGGTTACAGTAAGCTTGCTGCCGCCTAAGTATTAGGTATTCATCAGACTTTAAGCGATACATCTTTGGTTTCATATGGGTGATCAACTTTTCCGTTACGTAATATTTCGATTTAGTTAAACGCAAAGAATTTTCGAAATAAGCAGCACCGCCATGCTTTATTTCGACGCGATGTAGGAATATAGTGTACCAGAGCGATCCTGGATGAGTTGGTAGCAGCTTTTCGTATGCGGAGATATGCGTGTTTGTTATTTCAAACATTTTAGGCGTTGTAGACTCTTCAATAGTGATTAACGAATAGTGATAGTTGTTCGACGTGATGTTCACGTTTTTATAGTCCGAGCACCGAGGATATCTTTTGTGCATCCAGGGTGCAGGTAGAAAGGCTTAATGTTAGTTGCAATTATTGAGGGCGTAACTTTGACAGGGACTTTTTACACAAATCCTCACACATTTCATTTACCTGCGGGTAAGTTCATAAACGAAGCCTTTTAAATTACACTTACTCGGACAACACCCTTCATTTTCTTATTTTTCATAAGAGTTCGCTGGTAATTAATGCCTTATTCCTTTTCATTTTGAGGCATTTTATGAATATTTATATTTATTTATTCAGAAAGTGTACTTCTTTCATTTATATTTTGTATGTAAATGCAGAGAAAGGGTCGACCTGATTAATTTAGGTATTGCTCAGATATACTTGAGAACGTATTTTCAGGCAGCTTTTTAAATATATGTATGCATCGGCAATGAACGTCATATTCTTCATATGGTTTGTTCGAATAACAAAAATCATTATATGTATTATATGGAAGTTGAGGGTAGTATTGATCTGATTTTACCTACATATTTTTGCCAATACTGCATACTTACAAAATGCCACATAATAATTAAATGCTCTCTGGGGTTTAAGAACCCCACCTCACATACAATTTTCAATGATATGGAGCAAACACAGGCGAACGTTTGAAAATTCAGATATTATTTATAAATTTCCAAGGTTTTCATTTGATTTATCCATTTTAGGCACAAATATAAATTATTATTAGTACGACACCCTTTCTCATTTCATTTAAACAACGTTAGCAGGTAAAATAAAATTTCTGATGCCTACAATGAAGGAGGAGCTCGATGCTTGACTACATTTCGTTACTTCATATCTCATTAAGGTGACCAAGCACATCAGGCTTATCGAAGCCACTAACCTCTCAAAGAAATTTATTAGCGTAGACATACACCATAAATAGAGTGCCCAAAAAAATTTAACGCTGTACACACTATTAATTGTTGGGACATTGTGACTTATGTATGGAAATATTTTAAGAATAATTAATTTCTGATGTGTTGCAGTGCAAGATAAGCCTTTGCTTATAGGAAGCAACCATTAAGAAGCCTAATCTAACTGAAACATATATGTATATTAGGAATACAAATCAAAAACGGCTTTTTTTTAAATGCGATCGACCTGTGTCGGGCAATGGCGAATCTTTGTGTCTACTTCTGACGTAAAAGGGTTACATGGATTTCCTCGGGTAAAAAACAGCAATTTTTCTCATATAAAAATGAAATATTTTATTCGAATTTTTTACTTTTAAAAACACACACTATTAGCACAGAAATTCTGATATTAAAAAATATATATTTATTTTAAACTCCCCGCCCGCATTGGCAGAATAACTCTTTACACGATCAGCTAAAGCGAAAAACAAGTGTTTTAGTTAAAACCTTAAATGTGAAAATCGAATTTTTGGCTAACATTTTTACAAAAAAAAATGAAAATTTCGCAAAATTCTTTTTTTTCAAATAGTTGTTATCGAAAAAAAGTCCTTCGCCCAAGTCTTTAAGAATACTATCTCAAAGACTTGTGTAAAATTTCACGAAGTTCTCGTGAAATCTTGCCAAACGACTTAAAAAACACAGTTTCGAAAAAAACCGGTTTAAAGACGGCGCACTTAGCACACTTAACACAAGTTCTCAAGGCTCTATATCCGGAACTATTACTGGGATCAACTTGAAAATCTAGGACAATATTCTGCAGACGTTGTAGAATTTAATAAGGCAACAAAAAAAAAAATTTGCATTCTGTTAACCGATGTAGCCCACTAAGAAGCTTCTAAGCCATTTACAAATTGATCTCTCATTTTCATTGAGATAACTCATATATTGAGGAGGATGGAGTCATGTGTAGAAGTTCACGCAAGTGAGGAAAGTTCTCTGATCGCCATTCACTTGGGAGTGGCCAGAAACGATTCTTTTACATATGGCTCAAGCAGCTCACTACTTCCGGTCTTTGACCAAGTATCCTCTGGGTAGCTTAAAAACATCCGTTCGAAGGCGAGCTAATGTGAGAAGGCGAAACATCTCCTCCGCAGAGTTGTGCGCTGGGTTTGGGACCCGCCACATAAAAAACCTTACCAATGAAAATCAATTAAGAACTCATATATTGGCCGATTTATGTTGTATAAGGGGAATTGAAAAATTCGATTTTTTTTTTAAATATATTTAAAGTTTAGACCCCTAAGAAGATACCCTCGAAAGGATTTTTAAAAATTAAAATTATTTTAAGAGCTACAGTTACTTTAGTGACGCAGTACCTAGCCCGGTTCGGCCGTATCGAATTTGTTAAACGCGTTTTTCTCGAAACTACTTTTTTCCACACGGTACCGGCATTATCTCAAGTTCAACCGATTTACTTGGAATTTTGTGTAAACGTTCTTCATATAATCCTTTATCGTTCCTAGTAGGAACTTTCTACCAGCATCGTGCCAAAATTTTTGTTTTTAATATTTAAAAAAAATTCAGGAATTTCAAAAAAAAAGCGTAAAAAATTATTTTTATTTTCAGGCAGTCGCCATTTTTCAAAAAAAAATTGTTTCGTGTTCCCTGAAATAGGGACTATAACAGCATCCTTACTGATTAAGAATTTCTTTTGATTTTTTTTTTCAGACCACCAGGAGAGTCAGGATCAATGTCACCATGATGTGCCAGTTTTTTTACACCTGTCTCCCCCTCTAATTATTTTAATTTTTAATGTTCTTTTGCAAAATTTTTTTCTCAATAAAAACACCATCGAAAAATGGATAGTAAAAATATTAATTGCCGTTTTTCTACAACACTTTAAAAATTACCTGAAATTCATGCTTCTAGAGTAGAATACCCCCATAAAGCCAGCTGGAGATTCTAAAATCTGTATATAGGTATATGTGAAATATTGGCTTGATTCAAAATATTTTGATATTACAGTTTGACCAGTTTGTATTTAGAGATATACTTAATTCCCTTTTCAGCAACATTTTTTTAGATTGTCTTAGACTGAGCAGTGCTTTCCTCTGAAAAAGGACTACAAAGGATTTGTTCTCGGTTTTAGATACCACGTAATTCGACTCTCTTCCTGGCTTGTTGTCTATGATTTCAGTTTATTGATCACGGTCAGACCACCTCTTAACAAATGCACAACTCATATTTATGTTATTGATCAACTCTTTAGGCAGAACACAATTTAAAAGCATTGAACCCTTGAAAGCTTCACTTATTTCGGAATTAAAAAAACTGCTTTTCAAGGAAAGGCTAAACTATTTGGAGAATCTTTTATTTATTTGACTGTGAATTATGGAATTTTAAAAATTCGAATCCAATCATACATAAATAATTTCAAAGATTAATTGCTTATGCAGTCGTCAACTGTCAACTGTCCGTCTAAACATTTCTCACTGATAAGTGACATTTACCAACCTGGCAATATTTTCTTTTTAATTTGTTTTGTTCATTTAGCGTTGTATTTTATACCCTGCCTATGTCACATTAGTTTCCAATGTAGTTTACAGATTTTTTTGCTTATCAACGAATGTCATGGCAAGTCGACTTATTTGCACGTCAAACTGGCTGTCACGAACAACCGAACAAATATGCGAATGCATACAAAGCAATAACATTACATTACATACAAAACATATTGTACACATAAGCACAATTTTTGACACACTTCGGGGTGTAAAAGTGTGTGTAAAAAGATGCGTTTGTAAATCGAAAATAATTCGTAATAACTTTCTTTCCGAGTCATTTACTGGTTTAAAATTGCAAATTTAATGACTTTTCCACAACAAAAATATGTTTGTGTGAACGTCTGGTTAACGGTGAATGCAATTCCTCTGCCACACACATTTATTGACAGTTTCCCCTTAACTAATTTTCCCCTTAGCAATTTTTACTTACTTTTTGTTGCGTAATTGTGGCAAGCGCACCAACAAAGACACATGTTCAGTGAAAATGTAAATATATACAAACGTAAATAAACTACGTACATGCATACATAAGGGTTGAATTTAGAGCGAGTTCATGGTGTGAAAAGAAAGTTGATTTTTATACCCTGAACAGGGTATATTGAGTTTGAAACGCCCAGAAGGAAATGTTTGAGACCCTGAGTCAATTTAATCATGTTTGTCTGTCTGTCTGTCTGTCTGTATAAGTACTTTTCTTCTCAAGGAACTGTACTCTTGTCGGCTATCGGACTTATATCTAGGCTTATCGTTTATAGGAAGCTTTCATGGAGGCCAAATATTGAGAAGAGAGTAAAGATGGGTTGCTTTATATGCTGTAGAGGAACCATAAAGAAAAGATGATGATGCCTGCTAATAAAGTAAAATAAGATAAATAAAGGAGGATTGCACTGCGACCTAAGGTCTAATAAAGTAGCAGTAGAAGTACTGTTCCGGAGTTCAGCTTTGAGCCGTGAGCTCTAAAAGTTAGTGGAATATCTGTCCTCTCTAGAAATAGCTTTAAGCCAATCATCGTCAGACTTTGGTTGCGGGCCATATTGGCGTCGTTGAAACTGCGACGTCGATGAGGTTGCCGCAGGGACACCTTGTGTTCTAGCACTGTACAAATGGTCCAGGCGTGCGGAAAGTAGACGATGGTTGACCATCCGCTGTTGTACGACTGTAAGTTTCTTTTGCCCTGTTAAGGAATGTAGGAGATGTACTGAACTACTTCTTTTTAGCAAAGTTTATCTGACAATCGTGTGAGTTTTTTAATGGACATTGTTCAATAGGCATTAAAGCTAAAAGTCTTGCCGGACGCAATTTGTCAAAGTTGTATGGAGGAGAATGAAGTGGAAACAGTCAGGAACTTTCTCCTTCATTATGACGTCTTTGCACGACGAGGTGATACATTTCGGCAGTTTTACCTTCGACAAACCAGGGGAGATAGACGAAACTGAGGTTAATCATCTCAAAAAAATTGTGATGTGCTCAAAGCTTCTTGTCGCTTTGTGAGGGTCTTAGGATTTATAATATAGGTGTAATATTGTAGGTATCACACGGACTAGCGTTCTAAGCTGTCCATCGGAGATTCCTGCTAAGATAAACCTCTTAACTTAGGGGATGTTCTGGTAATTTTTTCATGCAGAAATATTGAAGCCAATCAATTGAAATTGGGAAAGAAGTTTAACATCAGAAAGAGAAACTTTTTTTCTTTGCTTTGAATGTCTTTTGACTTTTAAAACTCAGATCAGAGTTTCACGGTTCTTCTACCAAGAAATGAGATCGCGAAACTGCTATTAGCTTTCCAGGTATATATATTCACTTGGAATACTTTCTCAAGGTTTCAAGGCAATAAAAGTGTAGGAGATAATACCTTTGGAGAGCGGTCCGCAAATCTATCTCGATCGGCTACTTTAATCTTGAATCGTGCTTTTCAAGAAACATTGCTTTCAAAGTCGGTGTCATGATTTAATGAAATTGTTCGCAGTTCTTCTATGTAAGATGACCTCATAATTCATTTAAGGATTTTTTAAGTACATGTAACTTTTGTTTCAAAATTACACCCTAAGACACACTGATTTGTTTGCAGTTTTGCTAAAAAATTATTATTATTTTAATCCTGCAGTTAATCACGATCTATACTCCTCTACAATTCGATGACATTTACTTTTAGATGAATCCTTCATCTGTTATGAGCTGACCACCGCGAGAAGACGTAATTCACAGAAAATGACTACCTATCAACCTTATAGCCACATACCCTAATAAATCCAATTTCTATAGCCCTCAAATCTTGTTCAACAATTGATTTTGAAAGCAATATGCAAACGGCAAAACTCACCTGATAGTCGGCGCGCTGCTCACGTATCTCCTCAAAACACTGTTTGACACATTGAAAACTTGACGCAGACGTTGACGCATAGACCAGCATGAAAGCGTGGGCGGTGGCAATGGACAGGCGGCGCATAGCGGGAAATTGCATATCACCGGAAGTGTCTAAAATGTCGACCTGCCAATGCAAGAAGACAATAAATTTGAATTAGTTTGCACATATAAACGAAAAATTATTTCTAAAAACAGATAAGCGTTCAAAATATATCGCTTAATCTTTACTAAAAAAATATCTTAAGTCGAATTAATACAACAAAATTTGAAGATAAAAAATTTTTTGGAATAGTTCTTTACCTCTTGTTCGTTCAAGAAGGTTTTTTCGGAGAAGCATTGTTTAAAAAAATAGGTAAAAAGAACTAGAATAAAAATAAAAAATATATGTTCAATGTAAACACGGCGTATGAGTGACATTTAGTACCAGTGAATATCGAATTTGAAACGGTTTCATGGATATTGTTATAGGATATATGCTTGTAATTCGGATATATGAAAGTAAAACCAAATACATATTGAAATTGAAAGAATTAAAATTTTTTAAGCACAGCCCAAATGTATGTGAATTTTTTTTATTTTTTCTTTATTAAAAATATTTTGTTTAATGAATACTTACACAAACGGCTTACAATATATATTTTGCTTAAAAAATTTGCAGGTACATATGAGGAATTTATTGAAATAACATGGAGAATAATTTCTGAAAATATTTTAATTTTTTAGTTTACTTTCAGTCATTTTAACAATTAGTTATTTTATTGTTTTAAGATGTTACTATGGCTTAAATATTTTTAAAATTACTGGGCACACAATTCTCACTAAGCGTAATTTCAGACAAAATTTGTTTAAAGATGCTGGAAAAAAAGCTAATATGCAAATATGTAATGCATACATGGCGTATGAGTAACCTTTGATGAATCCGAAAATGTATCTTGAAACAGTTACTCGATTATTTTCAATGGCATAAAAACCAGCATCTATATTGTAGGAAGTCTGTAATTATCGAATATCTCAGATTAAATTCTTATGTTTGTATATTTGGTGAATTTGAGAGTTTTTCGCGTCAAAGAGTGTGAAAGTGTGCAGTATTACATACATATACTTCGCTGGAATAAGTATATGTAATACTGCAAAAATATACGAGGAATTCAACTTAGAATAATTTAAAAGCTTTGACCCTTTACAAAATGAGCATTTCGTCTCTTTCTTCTGAATATGTGGCCAATGGTTAAGTATTTAGCAGATCTATTCGCGAAATATTACCACTAAGTTTCTTTTCAGATAAAAACTGTACGGAAAATCGATTTAAAACGAAAGTAGAATAGATTTCAGAAATAAACCACTTTCAATGCAAAAACTTGATTTTCATCGTTCAGTTTGTATGGCAGCTGTATGCTATAGTAATCCGATCTGAACAATTTCTTCGGAGATTACGTTGTTGTCTTAGGTAATAATCCATGCTAAGTTTCTAGAACAAATCTCTTCAAATAATAGAGTTTTCCCCATAAGGATATAATTTTAGTCGTTCAGTTTGTATGACAGCTATATGCTATATTAGTCCGATATCAACGGCTTCGACAAATGAACAGTTTCTTGGAGAGAAAAAGATGTGCGCAAAATTTCAGATCGATATCTCCAGAACTAATGGACTAGTGAAGGTATAAAAGCTGGCATGTGAACACGGCGTATGAGTAACATTTTCAAGACAGCGTTGAACTTCTCATAATTCCCAACAATTAGAAGTAAATTTGAACAAAAGCACTAGAATAATTAGTATTCATTCCAATTACTCTTGATAATTAGCTTCCTCGTACAGTCACACACACACACACACAACTGCACACAGCGTTACCAGCAATTGATTTTATATGAAAAATAATTATTTTAATATTCCAAAGAGTGTTGAGAATGCATTAGTTTCTTCGTTGCACACAAATGCCAGAGCGCTAACATATATTACCTTTGTTGAACAGCAGCTTCTCTATTCATTAGCAGTGCGCTGGCAACTTTGTTTGAAGGCATTTTATTGCATTTCCGTGGCTGGCCGAGACTTTGAAAACTTTGCAATTAATAACAATTACGCGGTATGCTAACAATCTGTGATTCTGTGATTTTAAATGCCACAAAGGCATTGATTGCTGTCTACAATTCAAGTTGTTTATTTATACGCACAGACACACACACACACGTACGTACATATCTTAAAGGCGGGTGCAAGGTGCGAGTGTGTGCGTTCAATTAATTGCAATGAAATTGTGCCACAGGTATGAGCGAATGCTAGCCGAGAAACAATTCAAAGCAAAGCAAAAGAAGACAACTATAACAAAATAACAATTTATTTGCCTTAAGGGAGGAACTAGCTTTAGAGGCTTAAAAAATTCGATTTTTTTGAGGAGTTTTTTGGCAGGGAAAGAAATAATTGATTAAAGCGAAATTTCCAGGGTTTATAGTTATATGTTTAAACATCATTCATACATTTTTTGGATACGAAATCTTTGATATTCTGCCTTGGGGAAGCAATTGCAACATAAATATCGCATGTGCATTTGTTGGACGGACATTTCTGTCGGAAACAAAAATTTCAAAGATATTATCTTCTATTTAAACTAAAAAAAATCCAAAAAAAAGTTTTAAAAGTTTACAAAAGCGGGTTTTGACTAAAAAATTTTACTTTAAGTTTAAATAGAAGATAATTTAATGCCAAAGATAATAAACTTTACCCCAATTTCATACGACGTTTAGCTTTTTTTCATTCTGCCCGCCAATTAAGAAAAATCGTAAAAATGAAAAAACCGATAAATCGCCCATCAAAGTTTTCGCCTTCTGCCCAAGCGTTTATATATCTGCTAGACGCTGGGTCACTATTTCCCTTCTAGTTTCGAAAATATTTCGAATTCCCATCTATAACTTTGGGGTCATATTCTTAGATTATTTTTAAAGAGATTTAAGCAAAAACAAAAAAATCTAAAGCAGGCTCCCCCCTTAAGGGGTTATATCCACTTTTAAGTTATATATATACATATATACAGTACTTGTCCAAAAAATTACGAACGAAGAAAAAATATGCAGAGTTCCAACTTTAATCATTAATAAAAACATAAATATTTTGCGTATTTTAGAAAAAATTTATTTTTTATATACTATATACATTAAACTTAAATTATTATATTTTTGTATTGAGTCATATTCAATATTTTGTCGCCCCGCCCTTATTTTTTAACACAGCCTTTATTCTATCAGGCAAGCTTTGAATGCATTTTTGTATCATGCTGTGCAATTCGACGTTATTTGTCCAGACATCTTCAATGTTTCGCTTTAAAATGTCAATTGTTGTGTTACTTCGTTCATAGACCTTTTGTTTAAGATATGCCCAACAGTTCTCGATTGGATTTAGGTCCGGAGAATTGCCAGGCCAAGGCAGAACTTCCAAATGCAATTCATTTAGGACATTCATGCTGTTTCTAGCTGTATGGCATGGAGCCTCATCTTGCATAAAGGTATATTCTTCTGGCGGAAAGTTAAGTTGGTGAACGTAAGGCATCAATGTATCTTTAAGTACAGATATGTATTGAACAGATCGCATTGTGCCTTCAATGAATTGTAGGGGACCAGGACCTTCTGCAGAAATGCAGCCCCAAATCATCACTGAAGGCGGATGTTTTACCCTGGGAAGAACACAGGAGCTAGAATATCGTTCCTCCTTTCTTCTGCGAACGTAATTTGCTGTCTCAGTCACTGCTTGCAAACGACATTCATCGCTAAAGATAACCTTTAAAAAATGTTAAATACAATTCTAATGTGCTTACTATTGTTAGTTAAAAAAAAAATAAAAAAAGGAAATAAATTAAAAAAAATGTAAATATTTTAGAAACGTACCTTGCTCCAACATCTTGAATCATAATTTTTGTGCAGCTGAGCCCACAAAACTCGACGTCGTCGCATCAAATCCGTTAATTTTGGCTTCTTCGCTGGTTTCCTGCATTTTAAGCCGTTTTCGTAAAATCTTCTGCGTAGAGTATGAAGAGATATCTTAACGCCAGCGCTTCTAATGTTTTGTAAAATACTTTGCGCTGACGCAGTTCTATTTTTTAGCACTTTTCTTACAATAAGGCGATCTTCCCTTCCACTTGTTACTCTCTTTCTCCCGCAGTTTGAGCGATTATTATCACTAATCATGTTCTCGTTAGGAACTTCAATAAGCTTTTTTTTTATTTCAGCCACAGATGTTTTAGAAATACCAACAATTTTGGCAATTTCTGAGTAGCTCGCAGCTTTTTCTTTCAAAAGAGCTACAACTTTCATTTTCTTTTCTGATGAAATGTCACTTTTCCTACCCATTTCCTTTATAAAAACTTCAATTAAGAAACGAACGTGTTTTTGACAAAGATTTATTATTTTTGTACTTACCTTTTCTTTTAATATATTTATCTTTCTTTCGGCAATAAATTTCGACACTATTCTTAATTATTTAAAATTATAATTTACGAAAAATCAGCGTAAGTCGTTCTCGCACTTGGTAAAAAGTGAATGATCAAAATTGAAAAAGAGCACTGACGCCAAGAAAAGAGCAATATAACGGTAATCTTACTCAATATTTCACATTTTAGACATATCTACAAAAAAAACAAACATATAGCTTACCATGTTTGCATAAGTTTTTGAAATAAAAGCGAATGGAGTTGCCACAATCGAATGAAATATTAAAAAGCGTTAAATTTTTGTTCTCGTTCGTAATTTTTTGGACAAGTACTGTATATTCGATATAAATAGATGTAAAGAGAATGAAATGAGTCAGCTACAGCGCACACTTGCTAGCTTTAATAAAAAACACTACAACAATGTGAAGCAGTAAAGCTTTTATCCCCCAGGATTAAGCGGATTTTTTATACCGTTAACTAAGATTGCAAGGGCAACGATAAATCTAAGCGCCTCCTGCTAAGCTTACTTAATGCCCATTATGGCACTCGATTTGACGCCGTGGTTTGTGTTCGTGTGTGGGTGGGTTGCCTCTAAATGGCAGATATTGCATGACGAGTCGGTAGATTCCTTACACCACGCCAGAACAAATCGTTTTGAGTCCGGCACCGCAATAATAGTAATATAACTTGAATAAGCCGAGGCGAGTGTACTTCAACATAAGGCTGTGGCTCTAATACTTCTGCATAAGCTGCCTTATTGTGTCGGAGAATTTAGTGTGCGTATTCCCCAACATCGAGCTCCAGTGATATTGCCATTGTAAATGCGTAAGAGTGTATATATGCGTACATTTATTTGTAGAGAAAGGATAGAGCTTGAGCTGCATGCCAGGATACTTTTGAACAGTATGACAGCGCTCATTTTGTGGCATAACAATGAGCACTTGAACCAAAGAATTTAAATTAAATAGTAAACTTGTTTGAAATGTTAGTTGGAGTTGGCGCATTATACATACGAAGAATTTGAATTGAGTTTTCTGCTGGTGACATTTATTCATGTCAAATATTTTTTCTGAATCAGTTCTATTTCCGCCCCATCACTTGTAATTTTTTTTTTTTGGATAAAACTTAATTTAACCTACGTCAGTTAGCGAGCACCAAAAAAATTTATGGAAACTTAAAAAAAAAAGCTTAAAAGGTGGGTTGACTGCCTTTGAGATTTTTTAACGCATATTGTTTGTATTTTTTTATACTAATAAGAACACGGAAATATTGAGTGGGAGTAAGCAGGACATCGCGCGATAATTCTGTAAAGAAGCTAAAGCGAGGAGGAGGGGACTCTCAGTTCTCTGCGAAACGGGATTCAAGACAATAATATTTGTACTCTTGCAACATGCTGCCACGGAGTAGAATAGTTTTGTTCAGCAAACGGTTGTACGTATCACCGAAAACTAAGCGAATTAAATATAAGGTTATATTAATATAAATGATCAGGACGATGAGAATAATTGGCATCTGGGTGATTGTCTGTCTGTTCGTCCGTCTGTGTAAACTGTAACTTGATTAAAAAAATACATTTTCTGAGGATATTTCGTACACTCATTCCCTGGCAAAAAAATTACGAGTTCGTAGATGGGCGTAATCGGACCAATGCCACGCCCACAAAACGCCATTAACCGAAAACCAATAAAGTGCCATAACTAAACACTGAAATAAGATGTAAAACTATAATTTGGGCAAAAAATTTTGAAAAAATGGGCGAGCCCCCACCCTCTAATAAGTTAACTGTACATATCTTCTAAACCACTAAACAGTCAGTAACCAAGTTCAACTTGCACAAATATTATCAGAAATTGAAGAAATTCTCACTCTGCATATAACGGTATTGTTCAAAATTACTAAAATCGCAATAAATCAATAAATAAATACGCCAGATACTTTAAATTTTACCCGCGAGGCGGTCTTCATATTTGGCTTTGTTGAAGTCGGGATCAAAATTGAACGATGGCAGTGTCACCGATCACTTAAGTGAAAATACATATCTCGAACCTGCCAAAATTGAAATGTGACATTCCTATGATATTTTTATGTTACAATGTCATTTTCATGATAGTAGTATGTCTGAGTTCTTCAATTGGGTTGAATAAGGTCAATACTTTTCTTAGCCCCCATATACTTACCATAAAGATTTTCGAACTTCCGGGTGACTTTATACCACTTATATCGTCCAATATGTGAGTTATCTCTGTGAAAATATGAGAGAGCGTGCTTTCCTGACAACGGTGCATCTTTGTGCTTTGAATGTCTGAAATCGGGTTAGAAAATACCCTTGACCCCATATAACTCACAGATCTTACGTATCTAAAGGTATTACCCCAGCTTTAATAGTTGCAAGTTGCAAGCGTATGGATTATTCGGTTATACCTGAACTTAGCTTTTCCTTACTTGTTTGTAATGTATTTGACAGTTCTGCCCTTAGAGGATAATTATTTAAAGTCACAAAATATCGAAGAAAAAGCAACCAACACACAAAAAGACAATATAATTGTATATGAATACCATTTATTTTTGTCATGTTGTGTTGTCAGGCGTCAACATGAATTATTTTCTACAATAAGTTGATTAGTCGGCAGTCGCTTGGTCACCAAGAACTAAAAAAAATCAATCACATTAGTGTAACGAAAAAACTAAAGTGCAAGACATTGCTCAGAATAAAAACCAATTTTGTTACCATTGAATGGAGTATGCCTAGAAGCTCTTTATTAAAGCTGACGTCATTTTTACTTCGAGAAAATATTGAAATTGTGATAAGAGTAAATATAAAGCCACATTTAGCTCATAAGGGGTCAATAATTTTTATAAACCATTTCCCGGTTGAATTAACGAAAACCAAAGAATACTCTTCATAAATAGTAGAAGAAAGTGTGCTTCGTTAGTATTAATGGCTTAAGGAAGTAAAACCTTGCCCATAACTTGTGATCACTGATTGCCGGCCATAATAGTAGTTGTGGTTAATGGTGCTAATGGAATCTAATTACATAGGTACGTATCAAGCAGAGCATATGTGCATGTATAAAAACATTCTTACATGTGTACCTACAAACATGTACACTTATTCTCATTATAAACATGCTTGTAATGCAGAAACCAACAATATACATGGATAGCCAGAAGCCACAGCCACATAATAATTCCAGCAGAGTCAACAACTACAGGAGGGCTTTCTCAAATTGGCAGATCAACTCCCCTTGTCTATAATATGGATTTCCGGTTACAGGAACATTTTCGGCAACGAAAAGGCAAACAAGTTCGAAACGCAATGACCCCTTTAGACGAATCCGAGGCGGAATGAATACCATGCCCGTTGGAAATAATCAAATGAGCGCTTTACATACATTTCAACAAATAGCTCAGGGCAGATGGAACACAATAACATACTGCAAGATAACAAAGCAGATATGGTTCAAACATGACAGGAATGGAACTCCAGACCTACTAGAATCAGTGTATACAGATTTGTATAGCTACTATAACGAGGCTTTTCTGTGAATGCCCCGCTCTGTCACAAACCCGGCACAAGCTACTTGTAACCCCTCAGGCACCAAGTTCTCATTGATTGTCCATAAAAAGCATAATGGTGTCTGTAGTTTTATTGAGAGCACCAAAGCTTTGGAGCGCAGCGATGAAATGGGATAACGAGATTATAAGGTCTTACGATAGAACATCAAAATGGCGCATCAAGCGCAAATTGAGCCGAATTGAGTCACTTTTACTTACCTATGTACTTAAGCTTTCTTCAGCCCTTCACTATTTACTTCTTTTTTAAGAAAAAATGTCAGTATATTCATGTCAGCATTTTGTACTAATTTTGTGAACTACTCCAATAAAAATCGGAATATATTTTGACGGAGGCCTTTCTGCTGGGTATATTTCTACACAGGCTCATTCACACTTACATACATATATATTTGTTAAGGTACTCTTAAGCATAGCAGTAATGGAGTCACATCTGCTGATTCGGTTGCCGGAAATGGCGCCATTTGGCCTTTTTGTGTGGGGTATGGTAGCTAAAAGCTCGGTTTTGGGTACTGGTCATTAATTCGTAGTTATTTATGGTAAGAATTTTGGTTTTTACGCAATGCTGTGTTTAAAACTTTAGAATAAGTTCACCGAAACGGCATAATCATTGGGATAACTTCATGCGAAATTTACAGGCAGAAATATCGGTTGAATCGCACAGAACTCGCACTCCGCTCGATTTAAGGCAGTTATTCCTAACGTCAATGATTACAATTTTGCTAATGTGTTAAAGTACGCAGCTGCCAATTTATCAGCGGATAGTATTTTATAAAGGTATTTTATAATTGTTGTAAGATAAGAAGTTCCTTAATAACTTCTCGAGTATATGTTAATACAACAAGCTCTGAGTTCACTGTAGTGATTTCCGACTTTTCAACTGTCTTTAACCGATTATTATATGCTTGGGCGCTGAATATGAATTTAATTGGTCTGAACCTTAGCCCAAGCTTTCATTTTCAAATTTAAAAATTGTTAAAATGTTAACCAATTCAACTTTTTCATTCGTGCTCCCGACTGGTGAGTTAAAGTAAAAGGGAAATTTCGTATGCTAAAATAATGTTGGTAAATTTTACACGGAATCCAGTTAGTCATGTCTTATTACTAATTTAATTTAATTGAATTCTGATTAAAGTCAATGGTTAGCAGTCAAAACCGGAAAAAGTAAGAGATTTAATTTATATATTTTTAATAAAAGATTGCTAACAAATTAATTTTGTATTTGCTTCTTTATTATTATTATGCAGGTTCCGCTCACACCAGTACATTAAGACTTCCCAATTCGTACCACTAGTATACGTACCAATCAGATTTTCAAGCGGTTGACTGTTGCAGCTTTTTATACCACAAACTATTTGAGCTGAGTGCCCACTTCGATGTTGACTGAAATGGTGGCGACAAACTTTTCAAAATGCGGAAAAACTGTCAAGTTGAAAAAAACAAAACTGACACAAACTGACGCTGCTGGCAAGCTATATGCATTCAGACTCTGTGTGGAATTTCCCTTTATCACGACAGCTCAACTGAACGAGACAGAAGTTCAGTACGGCAGCCAGAACAATATAATAAATCAAAGAAAAACTGAGAAAATACTTACGTATGTATGTATATATATATAAACCTATTGCCAGTTTACCAAAAATATTGGATTTCCACAAAAAGTCCACTTCAATGGCATATTTACTGTTGTTGATGAAAAATCACAGTGCTCAGAACGCGATTTGTAAGCGGACAAAGAGTTGTGGCTGCTTGAACTCTAGCATTTCGTTGGTGCGGAATTCCTCTCATTAAGCATTTTATTTTTATTAGAATGAGTTATGCTCATAAAAGGGTCCTTCAACATATTCATGATTAGCCAACCCTCACAAATAGTAGTCAAAGGAATGTATTGCGTGTTTTTGCTTACTTAATTATTTGCAAAATTCTACCCTTTAGAGGCCACGAGCTTTGTTGTGCGTATAAATAGTGTAAGTACATATATTTGTATATTAGTTTATGGTAAGAACAAAGAACTTTTGTTAGATGTTATTGAAGGTACTTGTCCAAATACTCTTATTACCACCTAAAGCAACACTCATTATTTTAATGTATACTATATATTCTTGTAAGTATCATGTACTATACACATACATGCAAGTATACGCATCAACTATTGAAGTATGGATTTCAGCTGAAAATTAGGAAGAATGTACTCACACATTAATCTAGAATTAGGGTCATCTTTATTTTGAAAGTTTTTAAAAAGTTTAAAGTGTCATACAAACCTTTAAAGCTATATAAATAGTACTTGCTGACAAGTCCTTCTAGCCTCTCATCATAAGTGTGAAAATGGATGGAATTGAATAATAATCATACCTACCCTGACATAATGGTCAGGCATTGAAGGGCTTGACATTAAGCTTTCATATAAAATTACTCTTTATTCGACTTAAATTTCTTTAGAGAGAACATTTTATTTGAGTATCATAAGTCGTCGTTGTTTTAGCTTTCTCATATCCAAATATTCTTGATTTATATGATGTACACGTTCAGTTGCTAAATTTAGATTCGGCGCTATCTCGAACAACTTCACTTTACGGTCATCCAAAATTATTTTGTGATCTTTCTTGATGTTTTCACCGGTAACAACCTTTTTTGGACGTCCACTGCGTTCAATCCCTTCGGTGCTCATTTCACCACGTCTGAACTAGGCATGCCAATCGTTGATGGTTGATTTTCATGAGGAAGTGGTCGGAAGCTCGTCAACGTGCCAAGTTCTTGCTTCAACTATGTTTTTTCTTTCAAAAAGCAATAGTTTGTCAACACGTGAAAACTCTTTTTAGTTGTAAAATTTATACACGCGATTTTCGAAGTTTAGGGCTTACGAATAATCATACGGACTTAATTCTAGTGCCGCCATCTATGTGTCGGACCGTGGACTTTTCAATTGATCTGTTAAATATTATATCCAAATTTGATATATCAAGATATCAATATTTGGCTGAACTTTAAGTATAGTTTTGAATATTGCATTTTTTCATCTTCGTTGTTATTAAATGTGTTTATTGGCAATGATATAGAATGGTATGGAGTACTTCAACCTTTCAATTCGCATATCTGAAATTTCTGGCAGCTCATTAGTGCCTGTACTCACCTCAACTGCCACACACTTTGATTACTTTCGCTGCTTAAATAAACATGGCAATAGTGTTTTTTTTATTTACTCAAACTAGTAACTAACTAAGCCACTTCCGAACACAAAAAGCCTTTGTAAAAAAGGCTTTCCATATGATTAGTGTTTACTTTATGTAGAGATTTTCCAAGCCAAAGTACCACTTGATAACACGCCTGGAGACATGAAAAACGGAATCCGCCAGCTTAACATAAAGTGCCAGTAACTGAGAAGACAATGTGGAGAATGAAACTGAATGATAATAAAATGAGAAATGGGCACGTATGAAAGATTATCTTGCTAGTAGCAAACATGAAAGCACTTGAAAGGAAGAACGACAACGCCTTTAAGATTATATCAATGCTAGTGGTAAGGAATATTACACTGTTAGGCACGGATTTCTATATCCGCACTCAGACAACACCGTTTTACTTATGCCAATACAGTTTCATGAGTCGACTGAGTTAGTGCCATTAATTGTGTGATACTTGCAGTGTAATGAACCACTGTTTTGTTCACCTAACAGTTGTACGTATCATATAAAAAGAGATATCAATGGGATTAAGTATATATAAATGATCAGGGCGACGTAAAAAGTTGAAATCTGCTTGACTGTCTGTGCACGCTGTAACTTGAATAAAAATTGAGATATCTTGATGAAACTTGGTATGGAGGTTTCCCCGCCCACAAACCACCATCAACCGAAAACACATAAGGTGCCACAACTAAGCATTAAATTAAGATATAGAACTGCAATTTGGAGCAGGTGATCAAACAATTTTGAAAATGCGGGCGTGGTCCCGCCTTCAAATAAGTTTAATAAACATATCTCCTTCACACCCAAAGCTACAATAACCAAATTTGCTTTGGGCATTTCTTATAAGAGCTGCTACCGAAAGTTGAGGAAATCGGATAATAGCCCTGCCCTTTCCCCATATAACGGTGCTGTCAAAAATTACTAAGAGGTAAATTAGTAACGAAATTCAAAAAAATTTACGGGTGAATTTTGTCCATTTCAGCTCCTTCAAAGTAATCACCTCCCGCTGCAATACACTTATGGGGGTACTCTCATGTGAACGCATACATTTTACCACTTTTTAGGAACATTTTTTTTCTGCGACAACAAAATTCAATCATTTTAGTTTTTTAATATATTTTCATTTGTATTTTGAAATGCACAAAAAAATTTTTTTTTTTCGTTTTTTTACATTTTTAATATATATATTTTTTTTTAATCAAAGTAGTCCCCAACAAAAAAAAGTAGTTCACTGGTCATGGTGATAGCGGCTGTTCATGTTGTCTGAAATAAAAAAATCGAATGGATTATTATTCAGTAGTTCTGCGGCTACCGTCCCAACCAAATATAATCAATTTCATTAAAAAAAAGCAATGTCGAACTTCAAAAAAAGTCACGAAAATCTTGTTTTTTTCGTTAAAAATCGTTTAAAAAAAAGTGAAATAATTTTCGAAAATAAACAATTCTGGTAGGGACGATAACTATTAATGAGTAGAAGAACATATGTGACCTGGTCTACGAAAAGAGAGCTAACGTGCGAAAACTAGTTTTCTGGGAAAGCTGTTAAAAATAATCGTCAGTTTCTCGTTATCTCATTAATTGTTCTCCTTTTTTTGACACCTAAGCCCCCTTTCCGTAGACCAGGTCACATATATAAATTTTAAAGCAATCGGTTGAATACTATTTCTTTAGGACCATGACAGTTTCAGAAATGATGATTCGAGGAAAATGCAAACAATAGAAACGTAGCAGCTGCAGACTTGTCATGGCGCCTGGTAGACAGTCGTTTACGACACGTCGGCGACTATGAGCTGTAACTTATCAAATACTATGAATTTCGATCTGAATTTTTCACAGGATGTTTTCAATAGGTTTTACTGTCAAAATATAGAAAAAAATCAATTTTTCGACGAAGTGATTACATGAGAATACCCCCTTATGCCAACGAATTTTCCTGTCCTCATAGCACTTGGAAAAATCCGCCGTCATGATGGCCATCAGAGCCTTCTTTGAAATGTACATACATATGCCTAGAAGTCAATAGCTGAATGCAAATAACAAAAGAAATAACACTACAATCAGGTGATTTTTTTCCCATAGGCATACCGTATGCAAACTTATATTGGGGATTATACCCTATACAATATCTCAGTCTTGAACATAACGACAAACTAAACTGTTTTGTGCTGAGAATAGATACTCTTTGTTAAAAATTCTAATGCTGGGAAAGAAGCGAATTCCAGAAGAAATACCGGCGAAAAACATGTCACCTTAAATGTATACTAATACCGTATCGTCAAACAGAAGAAGCTCCGCCCATGTTAAATAAATAACGAATATAACGAAATTATATACAAAATTCAAAAATTGATGCTATCAAATTGTAAACACAAACGTGACATCGAGCTTGTTATACTTTTCAATACTTTTCACACCATATACCGTTGTGCAGACAGCATGCATACGAGAATGTTGCGTATACGCACCTCGCCTTTTATTAAGAGTATTCCAGAGCAGGGTTCGTATTTCTTCACAGCTCGTGAACAGCAGCTCAATGCACTTTTTTCTCAAATCTGTGTATTTTGAAATATTGTTTTATTTACTCAAATTTTATGTGTATATCTAGATTTGAACGATAGAAAGGCATGCTCATGTGTGAGCTTTTGAAAGCTTTTTTAAAAAACCATTCCAACTCGTACTCGTTTCCAAATATTTCGTGCGTGTGTTCAAAAGTTTTATTAAATAAACTAAAATTTTTTTGGGATATGGTCATGTGATATAAATCGAATCAAACTCATATAAGCATATTTTTAAATTCGAAAAGTACACACAACATTTTGCGTAGATAGAAAATTGTATTAAAGGAATGAAAAAATATAATGTATTTTACAGTAATAATTTCTAAAATGTTCCTCTAAGCACATGTGCGTGTAAATTCGTTGCTTGTCCTAGCGTCACATGTAATATCAAGAATACTTATACACACAAATATATTTGAATTGGCGTGAACATGCATGTGTTTTACAGCCAAGGCAATACTTACGTACACATATGCATTCATTCATGCATACATACTAACATATGTATTTAAATAGACTTATCGTTTTAAATTTCTTTAACGGTATAGCTATTTAACTTGTTGTCTCTTCTGTTTAGAGGAACTGATACTTAACCTCTGTTCGCCATGGAATATAAAGAGCGTGATAGTTGTTCCATATGCATAGACGTTTACTGATGCCTACCATTTTCACATACATTTGCTTCCAAGAATATTCTGCAATAGTTACTCAGCAAAAACAAGTTGAAAGACGCAAACTCGAAGTTAAAAGGGATTTAAAGTTCGCATAACAGTAAACATTTTGATGTGAATGACACTTATCAAACTCATTCCAATAATAACGCATGTTTCCGTTCTATATTTTGTAACTACTTAGTTCTACATTACACTAGCAATCTCCACGGCTCTCAATGAATTAACCCCTTCAGTAAATACAATTCGCCAAAAACCATCTTAAGTACCCAAATGCAGTAACAATTTGCATCTGTGTTGAATTCATAAATGGTGCCTAAAGCTCTGAGATAATACCTTTATTTTAAAATGTTTTCAAACGTCATTTATCGTTGAATTGTACAACTTTTATACTACTTAAGCACAAACAGGTTAATTGATACTTAAGGTGATCTCCGCTTGTGCGTCGTTCTCTACGCCGGTAGAATATTTTGACATTGCCACTAGACGCACTGCGGCTTGAGACAGTTAGCTTTATATTCACGTTTCTTAAAATTCAATTTCAAGAGCCCACTGCAGACGCGCAAAAACTGAGTAGTAGTCACAACAGCAATATCGTTTAATTGTTTTAATTTTATCCTGAAATACATCTGATGTATCAAGGAAAATCTTCCTTCCATGAATGTGGTATTGATAGAAGTATTTTAACAAAATCCTTATAAATAAGCACAAATTCTTTGCCCTAATATTGAAAAATTTCTGATAATTTAAGTGAGTTATTCCATGCCATGTGATTGGTTCTGTGGTCTAACCTAAATACTAATATTAGTTTTCTAAATCTATTTCGATTTATCTTTTAGTTCAAAATTTCCGAGTTTTAACACTCTATTACATTCCATAAAACAAGCTCTATTTCGAACATCAGACAATTCTCGAGAGTTAATTTAATACCCTCTCCGCTTCACGTAATGCTGTACTAATGGAGATATCCAATAACTGCAGCGCGCTGTGTAAGTAATCCTTTGCGATACACATATGTACTTGATACAGTTAATTTTCGGTTGAAAGGATATTTTCAGATTCGTGAGTATCCGACTATCACACAATTTCACTTACGAAAGCAATGAAATCACGAGCACCACTTCAACGAAATTTATTTAAGCCAGCGGAAATCATTTTCACACATACTTGTATGTCTACATACAGACAACTGTGCTAAAGAAAACAACGAGTGACAAATAGATGAAAACGTAAGAAAACATTAAAGGCATAAACATAAAGGCACATATCCAAGCCATTATTCCATTAGTTTTTTCGGTACCTAATGAATGAAGTATATGTAGTACATGTGTCAGTATGTACCATTAGAGGCGTCCTTGCTGCGCACATAAAATATCAAAACGAATGTTAGATTTGATCATAAGTTTATATGTGGACAATAGAGGCATATGTCTGTCTTAAACATACAAGTATGATTTATTTTATGCAATTTATGGCAGTATTTATAGCCTGCCGTGAAGTATAGTTATATAAGAGAAGATGTTTAATAATAGTTCGCAGGCACACTTCAGCCATGCAACAGTTCCGTTCCTTAAATATAAATAGGTTAATTCATATCGTTCAAAAACCGTGGCTGAGACATATTTATGGCACAAAAATCTTACTCTCTGTAACAAACTGCTACGAGAGTATAATAATGTAAAATTGAGGCCTTAACTTCCGGATTCTATTCTATTTTACCATTTATTAAGGGGTCTCGGTGTGATATTTTCGAGAATTTGAATTTGTTTCAAATTCGATACTTTTTATTCAAACCGCCGCCATTTTGTCAAATTTCAAAAAAAAAAAAAACAAAGAAAGCTTCCATAGCGCGAAAGCGACTCTCCTACAGATAAACAATCTTTCTAAAATTTTTGCTTTAGACCAAAATTGCGGCCGCAATCGTGGACTTCGTATAGGACATTTTTCTACGTGTCATTTCAACAATTTATTTAACTATTATTTATACCCACAAAAAATGAATGTATTTATTTATAAAAAAAAATCGGACCAATTGGTAAATTTCAACAACAAAAAAAATCGCGAAAATCAGTGATTTTTCGGAGGGTCACACAGAGACGATCCCTTAAACAATTTGGATGGAAGTAAAGCCAATTGTATAGCATTATAAGTTATGAATAAAATTTTCTAGATACAAGGGAAAGAAAGTGGATAGTATTCAAGCTTTTGCTAAATTCCTAACAATTAGAAAAAAACTTGTTTTACTCCGTTCGTGAAAGACAATTAAAACGGGCATGTTGGAAACTTCTCTCTGCTCAACGCCAATGTGAAAGGCTTCGCATCGCCTTATTGAAAGACAAAACTTTCACTGAGTTACAAAAATTCAATTTCGAATATATATTTTGCAGTTGGAAATCCTTTCCTTTATTTCGAAAACTTTAATACATACATATATGCGTTTACTCAATATCTACTTGTATATTGTTTCAGTTGGTGTCGCAAGCAGCCGTTACGTGGAAAAACGATTATATTCTGTGCGAAACTTTTCCAGTGCATAAAACGATAAAAGTCAAACAGTTGAGTGATGAAGCCACCCTCTGTCAATCATATTACATAATATCCTGCCGAGTGAAAATTTATTCGTTTTTCATTCACACTTCTTCATCTGAATGAAATAAGGTAAACTGAACTTTGGATGTATTAAGTTTTACTGCTTTCGGCTCATCATTTTGGCACTTCCACAGCCTCTGACTGACGCCTGCGTGCAATAAACCTGCTGATTCCACCTGTTTTCAGAATTTTTATACTCAGGCTACATGCTGTGCATAGTACGAGTATAAGAATGACAGGCGGCTGGGAATAGTATTTATTTTAAAAGTGATTGAATGTGCATATCTTACAAGCTCTAAAGCCGGGTATATAAAAACACTTGTTCAGCTAAATTAAATTAAACGATAAGGGTCATATGGAAAACTTGAGTCTGATTCAGTACAAAAATTGACAGCGGGTATTACTCAACGCCTGCTTTAAGATCATTACTTAAGATGAATTAATATTGCATTACATCTCTATATAAAACAAATTACACTGGGACAAATAACACTCGGAAATTGTAATCAAATTCCCCGGGTAAATGATTGATAAAAAATTGGTTTCCTTAGTTGGTAGGACAGTCCTTAATTAAGGAGGGTCGAGAACGCATTGATGGCGAACCACGTCTAGGACACCCATCAATATCAACTGAAGAATAAAACGTCAATAAAATAAAGGAATTGGTGCTTGAGAATCGACGCTCAATAGTCAGAGATCTTACTAGCATCCTTGGGATATCAGAACGATCAATGAAACCCATCTTGAAAGATTATTAGGGCCTAAAATTATGCTTTCCGACTACTAGGATGTCATGAAGCATATTACTACTGATGATCAGTCTAGGGTCTATGCTTACGGCCCGGAAACTGAAGGAATTGCCGAATATCGTGGCAAAGGTGAGCCTCAGCCGAAAAAAACGCGTCAACGCAACTCAAAAATCAAAGTTATGTTGACAGTTTTCTTGGATTATCGAGGTGCGAATTCCTTTCGACCGGCCAAACTGTCAACAAGGCATATACATTGTTTATGTGAAACTCAAGGTCTACCCGACCGTTATCAAGCAAATTTAGAATGTAATTTTATTATTACAATCCTATTTGCAAACGAAACGCATTTTTCTCATAGAATCATAAATCAAGTACCATTGATTTACTGGAATAGTGCGCTTAAAGTGTCCACTTTATGACTAAAACGTGACCAAATCGGATTAAAGATATTCAGTTCAAGTTCTATATACTGAAGGCGTGGATCAAGATTTCAATTTCAAACTTTTCATCGGATATATCGTTCAATTTGTTAGATTTATTAATAAAATTCGGAGCGAATCCTTTTCTAATAATAATAAAAAGATTGTCGATCTTCCACTTGACTTTATTATATCACATATGTATATCGTCAAAAGTAATTGTAAACCTGTCATGGATTTCTGGTATTTCAACATTATATTCAATATAAGTATCATGTAGTACCAACAACATGGTCGAATTTGAACAAGTTTGCCCAGAAATCGTATTTTAGTACTCTGTTGGTTATTATTCATGCTCATTTTTAAAAGTGCCTTGAGGCCTTCATGCGAAAGTCCCATCTTTTTGTTCAACTGCCGTCACCGTCCTGCATAACACTTATGAAGGTATGTACCATATTCGCTCAGTTTTGCTTTCATGGTTCTGGCTGTTGTAAGAATGTGGCACTAGTCAACGCCTCTGTGACTGTGGAGTTCAGTTACGCTGGGGTGATGTATGCATATCTCACACATATTTGCGAGTCTGTAGAGGTTGCAATAGCTTGCCAGCAGTATTAGTTTGGTGGTCTGACTTCTGATTTCCACTTGATAGTTTTTCCGCATTTTGCAAAGTTTGTCGCCACAATTTTAGTCGACATTGAAGTGGGCACGCAACTCAAATAGTTTGAGGTAAAAAAATCTTGCTATTGTCAACCACTTAAATGTCTCATGGGTACTAGTGTTACATATTAGGAAGCTTCTATGGGCTGGTGTGAGCGGAACCTGCGATACGAATAATAAAGAAAGAAATACAAAATTAATTTATTTGCAATCTTGTGAAAAAAATACAAAAATTAAATCTCTTTCTTTTTCCGTTATAGGCTTCTAACACATAATTCAATTTAATGAGAATAATAAGATAAGATTTTGAAAAATTTCCCAACATAATTTCAGTATACGAATTTTCTTTTTTACTTCAACTTGTTAATTCTGTTTCATCAGTCGGGAGCACGGGTTAAAACGGTAGCCAATTTCAAGAATTTTTAAATGAGGTTTGAAAATGAAAGTTTGGACTATGGTTTGCACCAATTAAATTCATATTCAGCGCCCAACCAAATCATTTTTAGCAAAACTTGTGAAACTAATCTGATTCTAACTAACTTAAACGGTTTAAAGACAGGTGGGAAGTCGAAAATAACTACAGAGAGGTCATTGAAAGCCTTTTCATAAATTTATCCCAATGATTATGCTGTTTCAGTGTACTTACTTCTAAAGTGCAAACACAACATTGCATAATTCTTCCCATAAACAGCTACAAATTAATGACCAAGTACCCAAAACAAAATGGCGCCATTTCCAGTAGCCAATGTTCGCCACCAAATCAACAGACGTGACTCGATTGCTGGTATGCTTAAGAGTACCCATACAAGTGTTAATGTAGGTAAGTGTAAGTGAGCCTGAGTGTAGAAATGTACCCAGCAGAAAAGATTCAGGTTTTCAAAACTACATACTTAGTACAAAATTTCAAAGGAATTTGAATATACTGACATTTCTTAATAAAGAGGAAGTACAACATATATGGGTTAAAAAAATCTTAGGTACTTAAGTGGAAGTGACTTAATTAGGTTCAATTAGATCTTGATGTGCCATTTTCATGTTCTACCGTAAGATCTTACAATCTTGTTATCCTTTTGGTGCTTTCAATAAAACTACAGACACCATTATGCTTTTTATGGACAATAATTGAGAATTTGGTGTCTGAGGGATTGCAATTAGCTTGTGTCGGGTTTATGACAGAGCGGAGCATTCACAGAAAAGCCTCGTTATAGCAGCTATAAATCTATATATATTAATTCTAGTAGGTCTGGAGTTCCATTCCTGTCATGTTTGAACTATATCTTGCAGTATGTTATTGTGTTCCATCTGCCCTGAGTTTTTTGTTCAAAATTCATATAAAGCGATCGCTTTATCATTCCCAGCGGGCATGGTGTTCACTCGGATTCGTCTTAAGTGCTCTTTACTTTGCCAACTCGTCTGACTTTTCTTTGCCAAAAACGTTCGAAATTCATATTATAGGTATGTGAAGTTGACCTGCCAGTGAGCTAAAGCCTTCCTGCAGTTGTTGGCTCTGCTGGAATTAATCTGTGGCGTTGACTAGAGTTGCTTTCTGCGTTATATCAATGTACATATATCAAGAGAATAATGTAACAATGTTTTTATACATATATGCTTTTCTTGATACATCCCTACATAATTAGATTAAATTAGCGTCATAAGCGACAACTATATTTATGGCCGACAATCAGCGATCACAAATTATGGGCAAGGTTTTACTTCCTTTTTTCATTAATACTAAGAAAACATGTTTTTTTACTATTTACGTAGAGTATCCTTTATCTTTCGTGAATTCAATTGGGAAATGGGCAATTAAAATAATTCACCCCTCATGAGTTAATAGTTGATTTATGTTTACTCCTTCCACTCCTTTCAAGATTAATTTGAAGTAGAAATCATCAGCGTTAATAAAAAGCCTCGAGACTTACTCCATTTAATGTTAACCAAATTAGTCTCACACACTAATGTGATTGATTTCGTTTAATTCACTAATTGATCACCAGGCAGGTGCCGACTAATCAATATATTGCATCATCAAACTTATTATTTTTATAAGTGTAGGTTTTCGTTCCAAATTTTTTGGCTTTTAATTACGTTTTCTAATATAAATTACAAAGTTTTACATTGCGTGGCATTGCAGATGGGCGTAATCAGATATCTCAAGTATAAAAATGTTTTACAATGGAACATTAATGAGAACAATGATTGTGTTTGTAAACAAGTTAGAATCTAATACACAAATCACATATTTCAAACTTTTTCAATTGCATATTTACACTTTTCGGGTTTGTGATAACCGTTCGATTATCAAGCTTCTTTGCGGTGATGATGGCATTTGTATATACTATAAATAAGTGCACATGTTTATATATGGATTCTGTTATAAAGTTTCCCTCAAAAATTTTTAAAATTTCAAATACGAAAATTTGTGCCATGAAAAGTTTTGAGATAGGACGTTATAGTATAAAAACTGAAAAGAACACATAATGCTTTTGTATTGTGAATAGAACCACGCGTTGCTCATAACCAACAATAACCTTCCATTTAACCGTCGATGGACTTTGATTCACACGTCAAAACCACATTTTCAAATTAATTGAGCACGCTGCATATTATGTAGGAACGTACTTACTGTGACCCAAAATATGTACTGAAAATGCAGGACAATTTATGCCGAAAAGGGTATTACCGCCAGATTGTTTAAGCTTATTGAAAATACAATTTTTTACGTGCCCCAAAGATACAATTTGTGTTACCTGCACAGGAAGTGGGTGACTAAGCAGCAAATTAAGATATGTATGTATAAACCTTTAATTTGGTATAGAGGCAAGGGCAGCTTTGGGCTAAACGAAACCACTAAAACTACAATAACCATTTCGCTTAGAACAAATCCTAATTATCTCTACCGAAAATGTAAAAATGCGTAAAATCGGATTGCTACCCCGCCATCTCTTCTATATAACTATTATGTTGAAACTACTTCAAGTGCGATAAATTAATAACTAAATACATCAGAGGCATTAAATTTCACACCCACGAGGATACAAAAGGACTTCATAGGAGCCGGGGTCAAAATCGAATTTCTCCAGATTTACAATATCGATTGTGACCAAATTCGGTGCATAATATTATCCTGATGATTCCTTGTTACAATGTGAAAATAGACGTAATCGGACTACAACCACGCCCACTTCCAATATAGCACAATTTTAAATTCCATATGATACTTTAAATTTCCGGTACACCAATCAAGCACCAATGAGTGAGAATATTCGGATAGAAATTGTCATAAACAGTACCTTTAAAGTATGGCAATTTACGACTAAAAGCTGTCAAAATCGATCCTTAACGGTGAAAGCTCCCACGTACCGAATATGTGGGCTCCAGTGCGTATGGCTGACTTTTTGCCGAAAATTTAGGTCGATGTGTGAGATATATAATTGAAATCCGCGGAAAATATTTCCGTCATAATAAAATACACTCTCGTCATGTAACGGGTGTACCAAGTAGAGGTACTTTTTTCAAAAATACTCGACTGACAATACCGCGTCCAGCATGCAGTGAAGAAAATATAGCAGCCGTAGCTGAGAGTGTACGCGAAGCCCGTATAGAGTCGTTCGGCGCCGTTCGCAGCAACTCGTACTGACGTACGGAACGACTTGGCGCATTCTACGTCGAGATCTTAAACTAAAAGAAAGTTTTGCAGGAACTGAAGCCGCTCGATCTTCCAAGTGACATCGTTTCACTTAATGAGCTCTTGAAAGGTTCCAAGAAGATCCAATGTTTTCGAACCGAACTTTGTTCAGCGATGAGGCCCATTTCTTGCTCAATGGGTATGTTAGTAAGCAAGTTTACCGCAGTTTTGTTTACATTTTTATTATTAAAGTGCTGACAAAATCTTCAAGTAATACAGATGTACAGTTTATTTTCAGGTTTTTCTGCGTTCAAAATTTACGAAGCCAAACGTTAATGCAATAAATTATCTGCCGCACGGTGGTGAAGCCAGGAATGCTGAACAGGAAAGTTCGGCTATATGGTCGGATATTTTCAGTTCTTTAGCCATTTGATTGGCACTTCGTCGTGGATTTCGCTCAAGTCGCTTCTTCACTTTCCGAACTATCTCACGTGACGTTGCAAATGTTGTGTTTCAATATTTATTCATTTTAAGTATTGATCTAAAAGTAATAGATAGTTGAGCTATGTCCATGTCGAATTCTTGTACTGATCCAGAAGCAAGTTTTCTATATGATCCTCATCGTTAAACTTAACTTTGCTGAACACGTTTTTTTATACCAGGCTTTACAGCTTAAAATCAATCACTTCAATCACTTTTAAAGAAAATTCTATTCCCAGCCGCCGTTCATCCTTATAGATACTATGCACAACATGCAGCCTGAGTAAAAAATATTGAAATTAAGCAGGTATTTAGAAGCAGCAGGTTTATTGCACGCAGGCTGCGGATGTTTCAGAACAATGTGCCGAAGGCAGTAAAACTTAATACATCCAAAGCTTAGTTTACCTTTTTACATTCTGATGAAGAAGTGTAAATTGAAAACGAATAAAATCTCACGCGGCAGGATATTATATAATATAATTAACAGTGGGTGGCAGCATCATTCAACTGTTTGACTTTTATCGTTTTTATGAACAGGCAGAGTTTCACACAGAATATAATCGTTTTTTTTCATGCTACGTTTGCTTGCAACGCCATACACAATCAAAACAGATATACATACATAGGTTTAAAAATTTATAAATAAAGGAAAATGGAGGTTTCCAACTGCGAAATTGATACTATAATTTTAAATTTTGGTAAGTCAGTGAAAGGATTGTGTTTCAATAAAGCGCAGTCAGAGTTTTTCTTTGTCGATGAACAGAGAGAAGTACTCAATATGCTAGTTTTAATTTCCTTTCACAAACGGAGTAAAACAAATTTATTTCTAGATGTTAGGAATTTAAAAAGAGCTTTATGAATGCTTTCTACTTCCTTGTCTTTATTTACAGAAAATTCTGTTCAAAACTCATAGTTCTATACAACTGCTTTGCTTTCATTCCACATTGTTTAATATATAGTAAAATTGGAATATATAATCTAGATGTTAGGGCTTCCATTTAACATTATTATACTCCCGTAGCATGTTGCTACAGAGATTATGAACTTATTACGAAAAAGATAGGAAGCATAAGCATTGCCGAAATCTATATAACAAGTGAATTTGAAAAAAATTGCAGAACTTAGGTTCTAAGTCTATTATTTTGTAAATTGTATATTGACAATTACCAAAAGATACTGAATTCACCGGAAAAGATGATTTTGCCTCAATTTTGTCTGATGAATATGTCACAACTAGGTTTTGGAACGCTGTGAATTATGACATAAGCCTTTAAAAGTCTTAAAACATCTTGTCCAATGGGGGTTTCCGAGTTACTTCGTGGAGCCGTTGTATGGCTGAGGTGTGGCTGCTAACTAATATCAGACATATTTGCCTTAACTAACTGTACTTCAAGTCATACTATAACTATTGCTATAAATTGCATGAAATATACCGAAAAAACTTATGGAATAATGGCTCGGATATGTGCTTTGTGTTTACGAGTGTATGACAATTAAGTAATGAGACTGATTCCATAAAAACCGTATATTTGAAAACTATTCTACAACTCTGCCATCCCCTTCAAAGTAGGCCCCTTGGGCAGATATACAGCGTTTTGCATGCTTCGTAACATTTCTGGAACGCTTCGACTGACCACCGATTTTGTTTTAGGAAACAAAAAAAAGTCACAGGGTGACATGTCGGGCGAATACGGGGACTGTTGCAACACGGCGATCCCTTTGGAAGCCAAATACTGGGACACGCTGAAGGCGGTGTGGCACGGCGCGTTGTCGTGATGCCACCGGTTTACCACAAGCGCGGCAATAAAATCAGTCTCATTACTTAATTATCGAACCTCGTATGCCTTTAATGCTTTCTACCGTTTTCTTCTATTTGTCTCTCGTTGTTTTCTTTAATACATACATAGTATGTCTGCAAGTAGATAAGTGTGTGATAATGATTTTTGTTGCCTTAAAAAAGTTTCGATGAAGTAGTTGGTGCTCATGATTTCATTGCTTTCATAAGTGAAATTGTGTGATAGTCGGATACTTACGAATCTGCAAATATCCTTGCAACCGAGGATTAACTGTATCAAGTACATAAGTATATCGAAGTGGATTACTCACACAGCGCGCTGCAGTGTGTCCAATTGGGTATCCCCATTAATAAGACATTGCGTGAAGCGGAGAGAGTATTATATTGCATATTTAGAACTACTGATGTTCGAATCAAAGATTTCTTTATGAAATTTAATTGAGTTTTAACCCGAACATTTTATTAGTGTAAGGCTTGACCATAGAAACATTTACTTTACCTTCAATTTTATAAAATTTTTGTATCGACTATGGAATATCACTTACTTTATCAAAAATTTTATTCCAATACGGTAAAGAATTGTTGCTTATTTATGAGGATTTTGATATAATAGTTATCTCAATTCCACTTTCAAGGAACGGAAGCTTTCTTTCGTATATGATGTGCATTTCAGCATAAAACTAAAACAATTGAGCGATGCTATGGTTGTGACTACTACTCAACCATTGCGTGGTTTCCGTATATCTCGGCAACTTAATTGATTTTAGAACCAATTGTAATAAACTGCAGGTCACTAGTTCCGAAATCGTCTAATTGTAATGTTTCGTAAGAATATTCCACTAGCGAACAGAGGCACACAAAAACAGAGATCGCCTTTTGCTTCAATTAACCTGGTTTGTGCTACTGTAGTTTTAAAGTTGTACAATTTAAAGATAAATGTGCAATGAAAATCATTTTAAGACAAAGTTTAGGCTCAATTAGTTCGTTTCTTACAATACGCCTCCCTTCCTCTAACGAAATGTTTTTATTGTTGCATCCAAGCCTGATATTCATGGCTTTACTATTTCCTCTGTTAATGATTCCTCGATGAAATAGCAGAAAACATGACTTGTTCCGCATATTTGAAAAACTTGCTGCTTTACCATAATTTTCAATTGAACATAAAACT